>NC_139351.1:117704437-117990010 GCF_055883805.1 Amblyomma maculatum | reverse complement strand
CAAATTAATTCAGGCTTTGTTGGTGCAACTTGCAGCTTGCCTACCGAAAAAAAACCGCTGATCGTGCATGGCATATGTTTCCCCCAACGCGTACGAAAAACCTGCTTTTTTTTTTTTTTTTTTTTGTCGATTTTCGGGTTCTTTTTCCCCCGTTTTGGTGCACCTGCTTTCTTTCAAGTGTTGGGGCAGTCAGTGTTATTATTCGCATGAGATTTCTTGTTTTCTATGCCCTTATAGTCGTCGTCGTCGCCTCCCCCCCCCCCCCCCCCCCCCCCCTCGCGTTTTTCTTTGTCTCTTTTTTTCTCCTGTTATAGTATGTCTGCGCAGGGCAGAAACAAAGAAATTGTGCGATTCCTATTCCTATTGTATTCGTTTCCGCATCGCATTCAGTTGGGCTACGGTTTATTAGCGGACATTTAGCCCCGATTTTTTTTCTTCATATTTTTTTCTTTTTGTTTTTTCGCAGTTTATTAAAGAACGTCATTTTAGAAAGCGGGGGCTGTTCATTATCTTTCATTAAGAGGCTCTCCCAGCCGTTGTGTCCTTGTACGGAGATCTCTGGAGGGACGGTCGTGACGGGACGTTTGTGTTCCGTATTCTCGCGATAATAAGAGCGTATACGAGGAGTGCAATAAGTGCGGACAGAGCTTCAAGGAAAGAAAATAAACAGAAATCAAAGTACGCTGGAACCTCCCGTTATTCCGAGAAAGGCGCCTTCACGAGCAATTTGTACACACTTGCACCGCCTCCACCGTCGCTACGACGCGCCGTACGCAATTATACTACGAGTCGACATCGCCTCAGCCTCATCATGGGGAACGGCGCCGTACTCGGCGCACACTTTCGAAAGCGATCTACCCACCCCCCCTGCCGCATCCTTTCCCAGTGGGCTTTATATGTACAACCGATCACCGATAGCCTTTGGAACGATGTGGCGCAAGGGTCGTTACGTAAACACTACGGCCGCCACGTCCATATACCAGTTCGTCGATGTTCACAAAATCGTCCGGCAGCGCGCATCGAAGAGCTGTACGGAGAGCTATCGAGTTTCTTCGCACCGCGAGGCAGCAAGGGGTGCTTATTGTTTTCAGACCTCATCCGTGCCGTCGATCGTATCGTCGCTAACGATACGCCAGTGGCCCCTTTCGTATGCACGGAGAGTTGTTAGAGGGGGTAGCCCTATAGACACGCGCTCTCTGGGGCGTGTTGCTTGCTGCTCTATGCAGTGCGTGGCAGGCTCGGAGGGGGGTGTCTTTTTCGTGCTCTCGTGCAGTGTGTCTGTGCGTACCGCGTGTAATGATCTTGACACCGATTTTGGCTAGGCGCGCTTGACACGCATTTTTCGCGGGGGCGTCCTTCGGGATCCCCGGTGATTAGCAGCGCAGGTTGATTGCTTATGCGTTCGCACTTTCTTTTTTGACGTTTGTTTCCCCCCCCTTGACTTTGTGCACCCGCGGCTATCAGTGCGTTTTTCGCTTCTTTTTGTTATGCTCTCTTCATCACCTGGCAGCTGTGCTATGCACTCCACGGGATGCCGGTGCGATGAAAGACAGTGAATGATTGCTTCGTCCTCATCGTCCCTGCGTGCGAGCGATATCTCTGCAGATGGGTCCATACACTACATGGTCCGCAGGCTCGTTCGGATTGCAGCCGACGATCGACGTCCTTGCAGGTATATACACCTGCCTATTACCGTGTCTGACAATGTTTTTCTGGAGAAGGGCCAGGAATTGGTGATGCTCTGGCACTGGCGTTAAGGAGGCTTATAGGTTGAGAGGAGGCAGCATGGTGTGAAGCTGGTCGTGCTGACAGCTATACTGACAACAGCGCCGTGACACAGTCTGGTGCTCGGGGGACGAAGCAACTCAGAGAAAAGCCTTAAAGTCCTTGCACGTTGAAGTTGAAATCGCCCGTATACAGTGTGCGAGACGCGGAAATGCAGCGGGTGGACAGCGATTTGCAAGGGCACGAATGAGGCACGCCTGTCCTTGACAGTGACTCGAGACGCTGTAAAAGAAGGCATCGAGCTTGAATTCACATTCGACGAAGCGATATACGCTGCGGCGTCTACACCGTGCAAGTTGCCTGTATAAAGCGCCTGAAACGTCGAAAGCGAGCGGACTGATCAGCACGCGACGTGCACAATTAACAGTTGTAATACTTAGCATATGTGGTTCGCTACAGAGGTGTACACTAGCTAGTTTCAAACTCCGGAGTGGCACTGCTTCCAGTTTTCTTTTTTCTTTTTTCATATTCAAGGTTTACTCTAGCGGGGCAAAAACCAGCTACACGGCATGGTTGAGAAGCGCTGTTTATTTCTCATCTTCTCTCATTACAGGGTTCTTGCGCTGTGGAGGTGAACAGAGAACTCGGCAGCTTTGTCTCGCCGATGTTGTTCGCTTAAGTCGAAAGCGGGTATCTTCCGCGAGCTCAAGAAAAGTTGTAATTGATTCGAGGACTCGATCTTATGAAATTCGAAATCAAGGAAGCATGTACGCGTCAGCGCTATCTCTCGGTTTTCCCGCGCATTCGTGTCGCGTTCTCAGAATACGACGACGCGGCTGTGCCGGTCAAATCCTGTTCTGCGTCTTTAGAGCAGCACGAGGAGCAGCTGGATATTCCCTTACGATTGCCTGTACGCAGTCTCAGTTGCGGCTGCGTGAAGCACGTGGAATCTAAACCTAGCCCGGAACGTTCCTGCTTTAATCAATTCGGTCGCGTGGTGTTGTTTTGAAACATAAGGTGAAGCGGTTTCCCCTTCTGTCGGATGTCTGGATGGCATGATTCCGTTCTCTCAACAGTAGAGACCTCCGAGCAGCGTCATCTGGCGAAATGTCGTTAAAACGAATAAGAAAGAAATTAAAGTTCGCTGTTCCCGACGCTACTATGGCGCCACCGATGAGAGATCGGAATTAGGCCTCCGAATCTCCTGAGCACCAGTTTGCAGGTTCGATCTGAGCCGTTCAACAAGGACACTTCGTTGTAGGCGAAATACAAAAGCACCTGTACGCAACAGAATTTGCATTTCTGATTTACCGTAGTCTTGAATGCGCCGAAGTTAGGCGTGCGGTCAGGATCAGGGCATGGTGAGACTTTGGAGCGTTATTTCCATAAAACGGCGAGGTTACAGCGCGCGTTATTCTTTGTAGTCTTTCACATTTCTGCCACACAGTGCATCTGTGACTACGATTGTGATCGATGTTAATGATGATTATGAATTAATTTTAATGCCGATACGCTACTTGGCGAGCGTCGTGGCTGATTTTCATGAGACAGCTCCCAGCCGACATTGCAGCTATCGCTCGTAGAATCCCACGAATCATTAAGCGGCCTCAGCGTAGCTTTTGTTCCAAGAATTGCGATCCCTTTGTCGGCGTCTACCCGCGAGCGGTGACAATGGGCGCGCAACGAGCTCGCCCGAATAAAACCCGGGACAACGCCCCGAAACAATTTTGTTGCTTACGCTTATCCACGCACCCGCGCGGAACTCCAAAAATCCTTTTTTCCGAAATCATGGCAAAAACGGGAGTGAGCGCGCGCCTCGATATCTGACGGCTCCGACGTGGCGTAACGCGTGCACGTGGGCAGAGCTGAATTGTTGGCGCGCTTTGTGCTCGCTCGGGCAAGGGAAAACCGCGGTAACGGGAACCGCAGGTGTCGCAGTCTTCACACCTGCGCTGCAAAAGGCGCGCAAGCCACATACAGGCCGCGTGTGCGCAGGCTGATTCCACAAACGCAGTCATTTTCGGTAATGGTCTGGTGGCAGCGACTATCGCGAGGCACGCGCCGAGCACTGAGACTTATTATAGAAGGCTTATTACTTCGAAAGCGCTCGTATAAAATCATCAGATCCTAACAGAAATCTTGCTTGTGCCTTGTTGGTTGCCATAGCAACAGTGATACCGGCCGTTGTCGATCCATTTGAGGAGCTATTGGGGCGATGGCATGCACAACACACATCCCCCTTTGTCAGGGCTCTGCCTCCCTCCTATCATCTCTAGCACATCGTTTGCTCCTGAGACACAAGCCCCCATGTCGCGCCGGTTTCCCCTCCTTTCCTGTCAAAAGTGTGACATAACTTTTCTTCGCGCAGTGTTTAAGATGGTGTCATATCATTTTGCTTCCCGTATAGCATTCTTCTGCTTGACAAGTTGTAGTCTAGTTGGCTATGGGGATTCGAACCGGATGACATGTGTACAGGGTCGTCCACTTTTCTTAGAGTGAGTACACGAGGAGGGGGCCGCTTTCTGTGAAGCCCAATTCCTACTGACAAGCGCGGCCGCATGTCGAAACAAAGTGGCTAAGAAAAGAGGGACCTGCAGGGGGGGGGGGGGGGGGGGGGGGGGGTCGAATTTTCTGTCATTTAGTTTCGGTAAGTAGTCGCATTTGGATGGAGTGCATTTCGCAAGCACTCGCAGATTATGGCTAGCAGCTCACCGGTATCGATAAAGAGGGAAGTATACACCAGTTGCATCTTACCTGTACTCACCTATGAGGCTGAAACGTGGAGGCTAACCAAGAGGGTTCTACTTAAGTTGCGGACAACTCAGAGGGCTATGGAACGAAAAATGGTAGGCGTAACATTAAGAGATAGGAAGCGTGCAGAGTGGGTCAGAGAAATAACTCAAGTTACCGACATTCTAGTGGAAATTAAGAAGAAGAAATGGACATGGGCAGGTCATGTAATGCGAAGAGAGGATAACCGATGGTCGCTCAGGGTAACAAACTGGATTCCAAGGGAAGGAAAGCGTAGCAGGGGTGGCAGAAAGATAGGTGGGCGGATGAGGTTAAGAAGCTCGCGGGGGTCAAGTGGATGCAACTAGCATAGAACCGGGTTAAGTGGAGAAATATGGGAGAGGCCTTCGCCCTGCAATGGATATAGGCAGGCTGATAATGAAGTAGTCGAGTAGGACGCACTGACGCTCCCAATAAGAGAGCGTGCCGCGTGCTCGTATGTTCACCCTATGAGTGGGTGACCTCCAGCTGTGTACCATTCAAAAACTTTACAGATCACCGCAGCCTCCCGCATTGGAGAAATGCGAAACCATAGACGTCTCCTCTATTCTCGTCGCCTGTCTTTGCTTCGCTGCCAGCGGCGTCCGTCATGTCAGCGGTGGCGGTCACCATGGCAACCATGCCTGAGTGACGTCACCACGATTGCAGCTTTTTTTTTTTTTACATTTTTTAGTAATTTTTGTCTTAATATTAATTGACCACTTCGCAATCCATTCCGTCCTTTTATCCGTTTTGTTAGCGCTTTTTTGCATAATTTCGACGACTTCCGCACAATTCTGACGTCTCTTGCATGTCCTTCCACTATATCGACGTCTGTGGCTGTTTCGGTGTTTAATTGACTTCTTTGCCTTTAAATAATTAACTAATCACTCCACATCGGTCAAGTCCGGCATTTGGTGACATTGTTTCACCCTCTACCTCATACAATTGTTCTCTTACTCCTAACTCTTTATTGAACGACGTATGGCTTGCCGACACGTTTGCGTCCACGTTCTGCGTCTGTTTCCATCTGACTAGATCGCGAACATAGTCAAGTAATGCCTTCGCATTAATAAAGGGGAATAGCACTTTGCCAAACTCAGTGCCAGTCTCTCAATGCCAGACCGCCAAGCAAAACTATGCCAAGCAGTGCCTTCACAAGCCTTAACTCTTTAAGTGAAGTTAATCCCCCTGGGTAATTTTGCCATGTACGCCGCAGTGAAACTTGATTTAAAAAAAAAAAATCAGCACAAAGGAAATAGACAAAATGGAAGAGGACGCACACGGAGCTTCGTCTTCGTCTACGCCGTTTTCGTTGTTTCAAATTAATGTCAACAATTAACTATATCGTTCACCTTTGCCCGTAAAACGCTGGATGTTCTCAAGCACGTTGTATACATTACGAAACGACGTTACTGCACAGATTGAATCGAATATCGTTGCGTGCCCATAAACGGATGCTTTGCAGCACACATAACTTCTTTTGTTCTCGTTCGCATGTTTCCCTCATTTTTTTTTTTTTTTCTACCGGACGGAAATTTATGGCCATCTCTTAACGTTACGATCCTAGAGATAACTCAAACTTCCTCGTTTTCTTGCATATTGTAACTTAGCGCTAAAGGCCGCGGCTGCTGTCCCTGCCCTGGGGAAGGTTGATTTTATTACAAGACGCGAGGTCCCATGCCTGGTCCATACTTGCTCAGGAAAGGACATTATAATTCCCTATCTTTAGTGACATTTATTGAGATGGACAGGGTTTGTTCCGTCGCGTGTGTTTGTTACTGCTACCTTTTTATGTTATTGGAGCAGAACAGCGGCACTACCTGAAACATGGTTTATTAAAATATCCAAAAAGTATTGGCATTCAGGCTAAACAAATTTCACGCTTAGTACGCAGCTCTATATTTGCCTTCAGCTACTCTTTTGTTTGTCGCCGTCGTCACGTTTAAATCTAGACATGTGTGGCATCTTCTCCGGAAATATGCCGGTAGTGATAATCATGATGCATCGAGGACACAAAAAATTCTTGCACGCTTTTGGCATAGATAGTACGGGATGGGCGAAATTCTGCATTGCAGAGTAGCTACTTGAATATTTTCTTGTCGCTGAACGAAGTATGGATTATAAATAATCACTTAGTATCTGAGCGAGTGAATACCGGTCGCTCGTTGTTTGATTGGGCGCTCGGTGCTTGGCCACTGTTTTCTTATTTGATTAGGTTTCGGAAATGTACTATTGGCACACCCCCGTAGGTATTATCCATGACAGTGTTGTTTCCGGTTCCGCGCTCTATGAACGTCAGCTCTGCGTCATTTCCGTTCATTCGTACGTCATCCCATTTGGCTCCAGTCCAGCAATCCCGAGCTGACCCCATGGTTAAAGGAATACCGGCTCGCCAACTCAATGCGTCATCTTCTTCGCCAGCTGCACTAATAGCACAATGCACCCACACTCACACTAAATCAGTCTGTCAGCACTGGCCGAGGGTTCAGGCCACCTCGGACTCGTCTCGAACAAAGCAGGCCGCGCTCCCTGACACTGACGGGTCGAGCAGCCTCTCTGCCCCGGCAGTCTACAGATATCCGTTGCCTCGAGAACACACGAAACACAACTTCCAAGGGTGCACATACATAGAAGATTTAATGGGAGACGGTGAACCGAGAATGCTATAGGCGGCGCCTGCAGTGAATGCAGGGCAGGCGCGGTCGCCCGAAGACGCTACCACAAAAGGGAGGAACGAAGAAGAAGACAAAGACGCGTCCACATCGGCGGCCGGAGGGAACAATGGTTCGGAACGAACACACTGCTCCGAAAGCACTCCTTCGTCCATCTCTGGCTGCGACCCCTCCCAGCGAGCGTACACCGGACTCGCCCGCCGTCCGGCACAGGCGCCCGACGAGGACGAGGCCGGGAGCTGCGGCGGCAACGCACTCAAGCTCACCACACAATGGACCCGGGGTCCGGCCAACAACAGCGGCTCGACGACGGGGACAAGAGCTGGCTGCTGCCATGGTCTTGAGTCGCCACCGCACGCCCCGTTTCACATGTTCGCTTTGAGGTGCACCGGCGTGTGAGTCATTTTTCTGTGGCGCGCTTGTGCGCAAAGTACTGCGAAGCATCTCGCCATGGTGCTTCGCTTGCACTGCACAGCTCTAGCAGCCTTTCATCAGTAGTCTCGCACAAGCGCAAAGCTGATCCAATCCAATCCTGCGTCAGCCCCGAGTGCTAGGATGAGGTCGGCACGGCACGAGCCCTCGCTGCGTTGACCAAATTTTTTGTCATTGTCATGTTTTCATATATTTATCGCATCGCGTTTTTTTTTTTTTTTTTTTTAACGTTCTCGAGCATTTATATTCGCAACTTCAGCCCTCGTAATCTTGGCGCTCATTAAGGTTCCGGAAAAATTGTTTCAAAGTGACTGGGTATCGTTGTTAATAGCTCGGTAGTTATATAATCAGGCACAACCGGCAAACTAAACAGCAGATGCACCCCCATATGAAGGCATTTAGCCCGTGGAAACGGCCTATTAATAATCACGACGCCGTATTCAGTCGCCTTGCACCTTCCAGTGGCCTGCGGGTGGTCATTTAAATTCTAGTTGCATCCTATTTTAGTGTAGTTAGCTGCTAGTGTTGGTAGTCTATAGTTAGCGTAGTTAGTCGTCCCAGTTATTAATCTGAGTACAGAGATATTCTAACCGTGGTCCGTGTGTACTGCATTCCGTGGCGTGCGCCTTTCGCGTGTTTGACTTCCGCCGCCCCTACTGCTTCCGACTCATTAATAGCTCTGCGCGCTCTTGTTCCCAGGATCTCGCTAACCTCCTTTTAAATATGTCTGTCCCGTTAGGCACTGGTCGCCGAGAACCACCGTGAACTCAGGACTCTGAAGTCAATAACGAGGTCGTCTTCGATTCCCCTTTCTGTAGCGCTGCTTTCGATTACCCTGCGGATCTCCGGAAAATTGTTTTCATTAACCTATGCCGACCCTTAATCGGAAAAGCGTGCGTTGAAACAATGTGAAGCGTCGTGCCCCCTAGCGGTTTTCGTGGCGAAGGCCTTGAATTTTTGCGGGGGGACCCCCATTTGCGACGGCTCTCGTCACGGTCAGGTCTCGGACAAGTGCGCATTACTCGCTGCTATCTTCTCATCAGGAGCCATGTTGTTGCGTGCCCGTGTTTCATCGATGTTGCCAGTGTCTGTAGCGCCTTAGTCATGCTTCGTTTTCTTTTTTTCTTTTTTTTTTTTATTGGTCTAGGTCAATCGACATCGGCGTGGATTCGGGTTTCTTTCCCAAGCTGGGCGCTTGAAGGCCTCTTGTGGTTGCGAAAGCGCAGCTGTTAAACTGAACCACGATAATGGAGCACTTCGCTAAGCGGTAGAATTCGATTGGCGCTTGTGAAGGGGGCAGAGGGAGAAGTTTTTAACGACGGTTGGAGAAAGTGATAAGCGGCGTGCAACAAATTTGCCTCGAGCTCTCGCGCCTCCCTCGATCGTGATTCTGTGAACGAGGTGTTCACAGGTGTTGTGTTCTCTTCCATTGCACTATTGCAGATAATTTGCCACACTGAGCCCTCTTGGCAAACTTACTACACTGTGGTCAAGAGTCTCAAGAGCCACAAGAGTTGGCCAGTGAGCAGTCCAGTGAAGCGTCTACGCGGCCGGGCCGCTGCTACAGCGCTGCGCCTTGGACCGAGCTACTATTTTAGCTTCTAGTTAGAAGCGCGTTACACATTTATGTCAGCGTCTATGTAAGTTCGCACTCTGATGAAACGATGAGGGACGTTGTACGAATTTACTTCCAAGCTGAGACGTATTGTCATCAGGGACTCTTTCCAGGCGACTTTAAAAAGAAAAAAAGGTACTTGTCTTCAACATGCGAATGCAGCTCAGTAGCGCAGGGAAATATCGGAGCCTTACGAGGGTCTGATATCGATGTAAGTGTTGTCGTTTTGAACGCAATGCTTTGTTACAGCAGACTCCGCGTTTGCATGCCGGGAATTAAGAATGTCTCCAAAGCGAATCGATATGAGCTTCTAATGTTCCTTTCGTCTCATCGTTTCACTGTCTTCCTCTGCTTGGGTGGCCTGCAAACTGCGCAGCTGCGTTGGTGGCCAAAAATTGCGCCAAGGCGCTGCCCTCAAAGGCGCTCCTCAACACCGTTGGTGGCACATGCCTCCGCTCGTGTAGAGCAGTTCCTTTCGTGCGTACTACTGCGCTGTTTCATTTTCAGCCCCCGAAAGCCGACTACAAACCATTCTTTGTTTTCGGCAGCGGTGTCCGCTTTGGCATACCTGTGTCTTGTATTTGTTTCGTTTTGTTTCTTTCTTTGTTTTTTCTCTTCCTGGCTGTAGTACGATGCCGGTGACAGTTCGCTGCGCGTGTCACCCAGAAAGCAACAGCACCGGTGCCAACGCCCCGGTCCGAGGGGGGCGCTGCTCCCGATGTCGCCAAACAAAACCACCGTGGGGTGCCATCCGTTTTGGCTCAGCTTCCCCCCTCTGCGCCCGCGTGAGAGACAACCCCTGAACTCCCGCCGCCACAACCATGCTCGCTCCACACTTAACCGGGCTGGAATTCCCCGGTTTGCCAACCGCGTGACGAGGAACCACGTTCGAATGACAGCGTCAAAAGAGCAGCTCGCTTTTTCCTATCTGACACCCTGGCACGCGGTCGATTCTGACGCCGACAGCGCGGCAAAGAGCGGGCCGAAACAAGCGCAGACACACGCACACAACCTGTTCTCCCGCCGGGCAGCGGCGCCAAATTGCGCGACGCTCCTCGGCTTCATCTGACCAGCGCTCGCACAGCAGCACGCACAGCAGCACACAGGCACACGCATAGGAACTGTCGCGATCTCAACAACGCGGAACGGCGCAAATGGACTCTTAGAGACTTTTGCTGAGAAGCACGCGATGCTCTGGAATGTCCGCTCATTTTCGAGTCTCTCCTCCACCTCCTCCTCTTCCTTCTTGCTTTTCCTTCTGTCGTTCTCGACTGGGTGCAGCACCACCAGACCGGCTGGTCTAGAAGGTGTTGCCGAGTTTCCATCGTCCTCGCTTGTTAGTTCTTCGATCGAGAGATCGATAGCATGCATAGAAGCAAGTTCAGCGTTCGTTGAACTGCTGCCGTTGTTAACTGGATGGTTCTCTGCGTTTAATGTCCTTTGTTTTTCTTTGTCGTGTTCTTTTCTGGTTATTTGAAATACTTGCGGCTCGAGTTGTTTTGGGTACTTGCGGAAGACATCTCGCCTTTGCTGCAGCTTGGCGTTCGCTGATGCTGCGCCGAGACTAGAGTGAAGCATTCGCTGTCTCCCGAGGTCATTACCGCGAGCAATGCAACTTGCTCTTCCGTTTGGAATGCTCCTTGTTACTGCTTTTTAAATCTGCGTGCCGCGGACTGCGAGGAGATTAGCATTTTTCGCCAGTGCTCTGAGGGCAACCTACAAGAGGTTCTGTTTTGATGCTTAGGACAGAAGCAGCACCTCTTGTTTTCCGCAGGAATTCTAATGCGAGAGCGTTAAAAGACTCACGTTCTGAAGAAAATCCAGTGTCATTGGTGTCGTAGGCGTTTTGCATGGACTAAAATGTACGAGAACTCCCCTCGCAGGTAATAGTTTGCAGACGCCACAGTCAGGCATACTTATTGGTCGATGGGTTTCTGTGACGTCACGAGACCACATGACGTCGTTGAGGTAGTCGGGCAGCTTGTTTGTGTGTGCCCATTCTTTAAATGTATTACGCCGATTTTCTGGACTTGGGTGCGGCGCGGCTATTTAGTTGCGGAATTTTCGCCCCCGAACGCTTGCGACTCGCGAGAGCTTTGAACGTTTTCCAGGTGCTTCCATGAGACTCAGACCCTAAAACAGCACGTTTCGTGGGAAACGGGCTCTTCGTTACGGTGGAGCAGGAGGCTTAATTAGCACTCTTCACGGCTCCTACTCCCTCTGTTCCTTCGCTCGTAGGGTTCGCAGGCGGAGTTTGCTGATTGCGGTGGTTTGTTCGTGCAGAAAGAGTTTGCATCCCTCTGTCTTTCGCCTCTTTCGTGGAATGTTACAGGAAGGACAGACCTTGGCCACTTTTTCGAATCATGTATGCCTGAAATCTTGTTCGACGTAGGTCCTGAACTAGGGTGCCTCGACGTGGTGTTCCTTTTTGTGAACCTAACCTGAAGTGAGTTCAGCTGTGGCGGCATCAAGTATATATGTCGGGGTCGATTCCAGTGCATATGTAGCAGGTTGCTCGATGTGCGCTCCCCATCGGACCTGTTGCTTTGAGATTTAACTGATACTGTGCGCTAGCGCCAGCGGTGGCCAAGGATCCGTATAGCTTATTTCACTTTGAAATTTGCTCCGTCAGTGCTAATTACTAGCGAGTGTGGGAACGTACAAATTCCATTAGTAGCATATACTTGCTATATAAAGACAAGCTTTGAACATGCAGAGGCAGTTAGTTCACTGCAATTGTTTTCTTAATGCCTTCAGTGCACCTTGCATGTTTCAATGGAGGCTTCTTTTTTTTTTTTTTTTTTTTTTTTAGCTCGTACTTTTTTTTTTTTCACGCGCGGACTGCACTTTTCCAGCCGTTCGCCTAATTCTTAGTGGCACTTGAATTCAGAAGCTTACTTCTGCTGTTAAGTGTGGAAAGAAAAAGAAGAGAAACATTTTTTGGAACATGTGGCTCATACTATATATTCAGGCCTTTTATACCGCAATTTTTATCCCCGGTAAATTTCCGGTGCTAAACTATACGAAACTTCGTTGGTTTGTTAGTTTCGAGAGTTCTTCAATGATTTCTTTACGGTGAGTTCCCTGTTTTAGCCGTTTGTTTATTGCGCACGCTTAGGAGGCGACATCCTCACCACCACGATCGTTTGTCGCTGACAAATAGCCTTTGGCTCGCGAATCAAGTAAAAAATGAAAGGGTGGCCAGAGCCCATCCCGCCATGTGTAAACCAAGTACAGCTCCCCGCATTCAGGCGTCTCGCCTTCAGCACGTCAGCTCCGCTTGTTGTGAAGTCTTGGTGGGCGAAGGTTCATCAGTGAGCCGCGGCGTGCGCGAGGCGTGTGTCCGCGACCTCGAAACACCCTTTGGGTCCTCGGCAGCTAATTGCGCATAAGGGGCGTTACACGTTTTCGCAGGCAGCGCCGCCACTACGCTCTTTATATGCCTCACTGCTTCTTTCAGGGAATGGCAGAGTGTGTAGAGAATACGTAGTCTCTCTATTCGTCTTGTAGAGGCATAGCATATACATATAGCGGAGTACTCTGAACCGTATAGATGTATGCAGCACGAGTACTCTGTCATCACTTAAGTCAAGAGTACTTGACGTTCATAGAGGTGGAATATGTGATTCGCCGTAGAAATGGAAATCAAATTTAGACCGGGCGGCTAAATAAGTCATGTTCTTCAAACTATCCAGGACTTTCTCTCTTGATACTCATCTATTTCGTTCACAAGTACCGCGGCTGTTGTCCACAATTGATGTACCGTAGTGAATAGAGTGTACACTCTTAAAAAAAAGGTAGTTGTGGTTACTAACTTTTAGGGTAGTAACTGCTTGTCACATATGTTACTAACTAGTTAGTAAGTGCAGGTTAGTATCTGCTAGGTAGTAGCATATACTACCTCTAGAAGGTAGTAATCAGAACTACCTCCAGCAAATTTTACTACTTCTAGATGTAGTACCAGCAACTACATTTAGTAAACTTTACTACCTATAGAAGGTAGTAATCAGAACTACCTCCAGAAAATTTTACTACTTCTCGATGTAGTACCAGCAACTACATTTAGTAAACTTTACTACCTATAGAAGGTAGTAAGAACAACTACCTTTACTAGTATTCACTACCACTGCAGGTAGTAAGAGTATCTACCTTCAGCAAAACCTACTACCTATAGGAGGTAGTAAGAGGAACTACCTTTAGCAAAATACACTACCTCAGAGGTAGTAATAGCAACTACCTAAATCAACATATACTAACTCTGTAAATAGTAACAGCCACTACTTTTAGCAATATGCACTACCTACAGAAGGCTGTAACAGTAATAAACTGTAGTAAAAATACTACACATTTAACAAACTCCTCTTTGTTGCTACAACCACTAACCTGAACACTGGATTACATCAGATGGAAGCACTCAAGCAGTGGTCATACATGGCTTCCGAAAAAACAAACAAATTGAACACAAGTGTGGCTAAGAAGATGCAACTTTATTTCTCATTATTCAGTTCAAGCATTCAACTTTCTAAACAAAAAAAACAGTTGCCCGCATCACAAGTGGTGAAAAGGAGATTGCCTGAAGATGAGAAAAATACTCAAAAAGAAAGCAGGTACTTTTGTTCTGTTTTGGTTATAACTTATCACACATTCATATGAGACAGTGTATTTACATCAGAGTTGAGTGTGTTGAACTTGAAACCTTTTATAAGAGGTTAAGGTATTGAAGGCTTGTAGAGCCTGGTGTGTCTTTGAGCACCTTTAGCAATAATGATGACAACTGATAGAAGGAATAACATACAAGAACTATCAGGATATGTATATGGAAGTGGCTTTAAAACAATAATTTAACCAGACATGTACAATAAAAACCACAACTAAAAGAGGATTTTTGGCTGAGAAGAATGGAAGTACCAGCTCATACACTGCCTAGCCTTCTGCCTTGGCTGCTTGTAGCAATACCTCAGGTATGAGGAAATTTTGTGCTCATTATTTGGCCATTAATATCCCGCATATGTATTGAATACTTGTCGGAGCCATAGTTAAAACTGGTCAACTGTCCTTCTCTATGGCAACTAAATGAAACAGATGTTAGATCTTCCTGAAGCACTATAAAAGGATATTAGCAATAGCTATCATAAGAGACTGTCAGTCACAAAAGAATATGCCAAAATTGCTGCAAAGAGAATGTGTTGCTTATATCAAACTGACCTACTAATACACAATAAATTGAAACAGCACATCAGCAATTCCTACTCAGACTCAAAACTGGTTTAGTTTGGTCTGTGGGGCTTAATGTTCCAAAGCGACTCAGGCTATGAGACACCATAGTGAAGGACTGCAAAAATTTCGACCACCTGGGGTTCTTTATTGTGCACTAAACATCGCACAGCCCACGGGCGCCTTGCTTTTCGCCTCCGAAGAAAAGCGGCCGCCTAGACTCGAATTCGATCCTGCATTCTTGCGCATAGTCGAGGGTCGCAATCACTGCACCACCCCAGAGACTCAAAACTGCCCATTTGAAACATTCCTCACATCCTAAAATTATGCAACAGACGGCCAGCTTGTCACAATGCATATTACTAATTATTAAAAGGATGCCTGTTAGGTGTAAATTGCTGGATAGACCTGCTAAATAAGACCAAGCTCATTAAGAATAACTGAAGGCTTTTAGAGTAGTGTTACATAACCTGCAGTATTTTATTTGTTCTGCTGACTTTATTGATTACAATCATTAGGAAAGACCAATTTCCTCTTCCAATTTTGGTTCAAAGAAAGAAGAGCCAATAATTGCTTTGAAATAGCAGACTGAAATATTTGCACCAAGCTACTGTTTATATAAACTAGTTTTCCCACTGGCCTTAAATGATAGGTCGCACAATAAAAAGTGTGCCACATGCAGCTGTACCCCTTCAGCAGGCCAAGACGCATTCTGGAGAACAAAATCGCTTTTCGCTGGAGTGCTTTGTTGCTGAAACCACGCTCCGTTAATACACTCTTTGTTGCTGAAACCAGCAATTAAAAATTAGCTAATGAGTTTTATTAATTAATAAACTTCAGAAAACAAAGAAATACTCCAGACTAAGCTATACAACTCATGAGCTCTCATCTGATTTCAGTGGACTAGGCCACTCATTGTAAATCAAAGAGCATAGCGCGGGAACAAAAACAGGGACGACAACAAGACAGGACGAGCACTAACTTTCAAATGAGCGTTTATTGCAGAAATGATCACATATATACACTTCACGATCAGCAGTGAATGACAAAACACACAATTACTGTCAGACAGCCACATGCTACGCCAAGAATTCAAGCTCCTTGCTTGGCAGTGCAGTGCAGTGTTGACACATTTATCCCCTGTCCGAGCTAGTGCTTCCATTATCTCCCTTGTCAGCTCGTTACGATGTCGATACATGATGATTGTCTTTTAAAACAGGGGATGGCAAGATAGTTCCGCATCACATCTTCTGCAGTGCGCAGCGAGATGGCCGTCTGTAGCAATGCTGTCAACTTTTTTATAGTGCTCCAGAAGACGTACGTTTAACATCCGCCAGTCTTGCCGACGTAGTGCTTTTCAGATGAAAGTGGAATTTTATAAACAAAACCCCTCCTGCAGGGCACGTAAAGGTCTCTGTGTTTAATCGGATACTTAGGCTTCAGCGTTTGCATAGGACAGGTTTTTCTGCACGAACTCAAAAGCTTTTTTGGTGCAGTAAACAGGACGTTCACGCCAGAACATTGCCCCACCTTCCTTAAGTTATGAGAAACCTTATGCAGGTAGGGAATGACAACTACTCTTTCTTTATTCCTTCTTTCCTTCTTTAATCTTTTCATCCGCTCGCTGTTCGTCACTCATGCGTGGCGCAAATTTCTTTCTGCGATGCAGTCTTTCAGCAACGGAAACAATGACGTGTTTAGGGTAGCTCGCCGCCTGCAAACGCGCCACCTGCATACTGACACTTTCATCCATGGCATTATCACATGACTTGCAGAGAGCTTTCTTTTTTGTCTAACGCTCTCTGCAAGTCATGTGATCAAGCCATGGGTGAAAGTGTCAGTATGCAGGTGGCGAGCTACCCTAAACATGTTATGGTTTCCGTTTCTGAAAGCCTGCTTCGCAGAAAGAAATTTGCGGCATGCATGAGTGACGAACAGCGAGCAGATGAGAAGAAAAGGGGGAAAGAAGGAATAAAAAAAAAGTAGTTGTCATTCCCTACCTGCCTAAGGTTTCTCATAACTTAAGGAATGTGGGGCAATGTTCTGGCGTAAATGTCCTGTTTACTGCACCAAAAAAAGTTTGTGCAGAAAAACCTGTCCTATGCAAACGCTGCAGGCTGGGTGTCCGATTAAACACAGATACCCTTACGTGTCCTGCAGGAGGGGGGTTGTTTATAAAATTTCACTTTCATGTGGAAGGCACTACGTTGGTAAGACTGGCTGATGTTTAAACGTGCGTCTTCTGGAGCCCAATAAAAAGTTGGCAGCATTGCTACAGACTGCCATCTCGCTGCGCACTGCAGAAGATGTGATGCGGAACCACCTTGCCATCCCGTTCGAAAAGACAATCATCATGTATCGAGATCGTAACGAGCCGACAAGGGAGATAACAGAAGCACTGGAGATAGCTCGTAGAGGGGATAAATATGTCAGCAAGGCGTCTGTTGCACTGCCATAAGAAGAGCTTGAATTCTTGGCTTAGCATGTGGCTGTATGATAGTAATGGTTTTTCTCATTCATTGCCGATCCCAAAGTGTATATATATGTGATCATTTCTGCAATAAACCCTCAGTTGAAAGCTAGTGCTTGTTCTGTCTTGTCGTCGTCTCCGTTTCTGTTTCCGCGCTATGCTCTTTGATTTACAATGTCTAACCAACACGCCCAGTCTTATTCACTTCTAGGACACTGTCTTTTAAAAGCTTGATACCTTGCGACACCTTGGTGTATATTATATTGACTGGTGTGGACTGAACAGTGTTGATTAGAAAACAGTTTTGCCTATAACTCGAGCGGGATAAATAAAAGGCCTTTTATAAGAATTGTATGCCTTCTTCCAGATTGTTTTCATGTATGTAATGGTCAGTGTAGAGGAAAAAAAGTGCAGGCATATAGTCGACTATACATTTGTCATTTGCTAATCCTAGCATCAATCAACTGTTATTGCTGATGTTTTGCTCGATTGCAGTGTCAACAAATAGCTAACATCATATCTGTGCCCAGATATTGCCGAGTTGGGTGTCCTTCTAAAATTTAGCATGTGAAGCTTACTTCCAGAAATCTAACAGACCATCAAAATCTGGCTAGCATTAGTGCAGACCTGAAAGGCTGTTGTGGAGACCGGCTGAATAAAGCTAAATGTTACAAGGAAAAGCACAACACTGCTAGAAGAAAAATAAATTAAATGTTGTGGAAACCAAAATGTCAAATGCGCAGTCGGATCTATAATGATACAAACCATAACTCAGTGATAAAACCATTTGTTACATTTCACCTAATGACTCTTAGGGGATACCTTGCACATACTTCAGCACGTCACTGAAGCATTCATGTATGGAGCCAAGTAACTATCACATCTTCCCTACAAAACTCATGGGATAATTTCAAATACAAGAGGCATGGTCTGCAGTATTTTCCAAGTACCTGTACATTTCAAATTCACGCAGTTAATAGTTGGTGAGATAAACATGCTGTGACATTTACAACCAACACAAAAACATAATTTTCAGATACATTACATATGAAATGAGGTTTTGTTTTTGCTAACCACCACAATATAAATAGATTTGCTTCAGAATGATTTTTTTTTCACTGCCTACTCCATATTTGAAAGAAATAATGCAGACAGACCAAGACAGCTGTCCATTCATACTAGCATCGTTAGCAGTGTTTAGGGTATGACCTTAATCGTGCATCCCTGAACGTGTGATGGCTTGCAGAAGGGCACTGCAGTGTGCTTGCTGGTAGATGATTTAGTGCATCCCTCATTTGTGCTGTGGTGTGCAGGTGAGCAGCAGGTAGGTTCCAGGCATTGGCCAGTCTGAAGTGCTCAGGTAACTGCATATATAACGAGGGGAAAAATCAACAAGTGAGACCAAGCACACAATTCCTTTCCCAGTAATGAAAACAGACAGTTATAAATTCAGTACCTACGATCAATCAAGAGGATTCTGGGCAAGCAACTTTAACAAACTGCTCACATCATGATAAAAAAAATGCTAGACTTCAGCCTCAATACAATGTACGGTGTTTGCCAAAAGTAACCAGCCAGCATGGTTTACTTCTCGCTCATATAGGAGAGACTTTACAGTTTCACTAAAGATGAAAAGGTCATGAAAGGCAGTTAAGGCTTTACCTTGCCTTCGAAGGTTTAGAATGGGAGGTGGCATAAGCACTTCACAATATGGATGATAGGCAAACTTCGAAGCCTGGTTCCTAGAAAAAATTTATAACATCCCACAAGTCTCAAATGAGGCTATTTTTAATATTTTTTTTACTCCATGAATGTGAGGCACACCTACCTTAAGATTAGAAAATGGGTAAGACAATTGGTGCTCTAAATGTGTATGAATGTTTCTGTTATGCATAAAATTAAAGCACATGAAACATTTTCCCAATTATGGCATGTTTGAACAGAGAAGGTTGCTTCAAAACTCAAAAGAAAAATTACCCCATCGCTCCGTAAATTCCTCCATAAATTGTATTAAGTTTCAGGAACTAGTCTCCTGGAGGAGATGAATAAAGAGTCTAAGTAAACGCATTGCACTATTCTGCTTCGAACAATGTTATCAAAAATGAAACATACGGCTTATCAAGCATCGTCACAACTCTTTGAATAAAGGTGCAAAATTAGCAAACAATGCCCATTTCTAAAATTTTAGGTTTATGTTAGGGCTGAGACCTGCACTGTGAAGAGGCAGGATGTGTGATTACATTATTATACACAATTGCTGGTTTGTTACATAAGCAGGATGTAGCGGTATAGCCATTTGTGGGTGCAGGGCGTGAAGTGACGCCCATAGGAATGCACGTAAACTATTGGTTTGAAATTTCCAAGTCTCAGACTGCAACTATGGCACATATATGGCAATTTTCTTCATTTATCATAACTAGGTGCATTCTAGAGCAAAAAAAAAGGTTGTGTAAGATGTCATTTCAAAGCCAGTATTTTTAAATAACTCCAACAGGAACTTGTTTGTCCCATTTATTTCACACATCTACATTTTGTTCAAATTTCTTAAACAAGGCAACCTGATTTCCTTATCTTGTAATACTTCTAATGGGCAAAACTGAACAGGAAATTAAGAAATAGTGTGGAAATGCCTGCTCTACGAAGAAATAAATAAATTTAAACTAATGGGAGCAAAAAGATCCCCAACATGTATTTCATGAGAAATGCCTGTTACAAAAGGAAAGTAAATCAAGTATGCCCACAGGGGAAAGACAAAGCAACAATCTGGGTATGCGAAAGTCATCATTGATGCACTGTGAAAAAAAAAAAAATATATATATATATACTGAAAACTGTCCTTTACAACTGGATATCTAAGGGTGGTGCCACGAGCGGCTATCCACACCCATGGATAGTGGCACCGCCACAGCCTGCGTTTGTCACAGATCAGCCTTGGCTTACAATAGCATAATCATGTATGCTTTCTCTTTATGTTAAAGGTAGCAGGGTTAGCGTATAGGTAATATTCTGAAGAGCGGGGAGTCTTGTATGTTGATTTTGTGCCTTCACTTTACGCCCTTCTCCCAATGCTCGGAAAAAAGAAAAAAAAGTTTCAGCTTTGATAACCTTACTGGAAACAATACAATGCAACATGTTTTCTCACATTCTCTCTCATCTTTTAGAAACTTGATCGTTAATTTTAAGAAAAATTAGGACTGAGGTTCTTTCCTTTAATTCCTGAATAAGACTACTATGTTGAAATGCATCGAATTTAGGACAGTGTTTAATGTGCTGCATTCTGTATATGCAAAAAAAAAAAAGATATTCGCAAACATTTCGCTATCAAGTGGTTATGCATTCTGCACAGGTGCGCCTTACAGTCACAGTGAAAAAAAAAAATTAAAATGGCCTTGTTTCACACTTGTGGACATCTGAATTTTTTTTTTCTAAGTGGTGACTTTCTCACAGTATCAGAAATATGCCTGACATTCTACACTCTCTCCCTTTTGCTCCAAGCACATAAAATATATTGATTGATCAGTGCCTGCATACCTCAATCCAAATTGATTTTAATGTTGCAAAAAAAGTGCATGCACCGAAAAGCTGCTTATCCCAAGATGTCAGTCACACTTCTCCTTCTGAAATACTAGCAATAGCACAAAACTAATTTCACTGCTGGTGTATTCAGTTATGTGTGTACAATATTAAGGCAACCAAAAAGCTGCGCAAATAAAGGCCTCTAAGATAAAACTAGCTGCAAGCGCAGCGAACATGAAAGACATTAAGGAAGCGAAATGACTTTTTCATTTCTGGTTTGAAATTGCTTACTACTGCAGCATTTTAAAGCTTCCATCAAAAGCCACGACACAAAGTATCAACGAATGCAACTGCCCATTACTGCTAACTGCCCACCTGTGATGTAAACAACACTAAGATACGCACAATTCATAAAAAATACAGAAGTCTTATTTAGTAGTGAAAGCAATCACTCTTGTAATGCACATTTGACTACGTGTGGTCACTCAAATAATTCTTTCAAATCGCCATCTACTGCTAAACACCTAACGGCTGAGTAGTACACGAGTTTGTACCTTGGCGTCAGCCGACCATGTTTTACAGAGAGGAATATTTTTTTGTACTTTCACACAAGCACCAAAACTAAATGCAGCGACCAATGTGAAACATGCGCAACACCGCAATAACCTGCTTTTTGCGCCCTGTTTCTACTCATCGCATTAATGCACCCATCTGTTAGAAAAAAAGGCGAGTTTAAAACAGACTAAGAAAATACTACATCTAAATGTTGAGAACCACAATGGTTATACTAAGAGATGAATAAATGACAAAATAAAAGCTTATTCGTTCACTCACTTACCTCGAAAAGGATCACACAGGTCACAGCTCGTTTGGGGTACTGATCAAATCTGTTAGAAAAACAAAGGGGAGCGATATGGAAAAGGAAACACTCAACGCACATTACAAGTTACAAAAAAAAAACGAATAAAGAATAAGACAATAACAAAGATAACTTGATTAAAGTTTCATACTTTCTCTCGCACTTTCGCACATTTTCTTCGTAGAGCGTCAGCTCCAGTTGACGCAGCACTGCGCACTACTTCGCCTTTCTTCCAGCGCCCGCTCCCATTGACGACGCACTGCTGCTCTGAGTACAGTGATCGCGCACTCTCACACCAAAACATGGACGCTTTATTCGCTGCGCACTAGGCCCATTCAAAAAGGAAAAAAAAACCACCACACCCGAAATAAGGCAAACACGGACGGCCCGGCGCCGCCACGTCGAAGGCACGCTGCAGGTGGGGGGTTGTCGGTTTACATGTTCCCAGGCGCACTCACGGGACGGGACGCTCACGTGTGGTTCAAGGTTCACACCGCCGCAGCCAAGGCGGGAATTCCCGGCGCAATAATTCACCGCTAACACATCCAATACACACCCGCCAAAATTATATCACGAGATATACGCCATAACATAACTTTTTCGCGGTAGGGTCGAACTTGCACATGAAAAGCGACAGCTTCCGAAGAGTTGTATTACGAAGAGATTTTGAGACCACACGCAACAATATTAAGAGCGAGTACCTCATTCCATAGCAATATTACACAAACAATAATTTCAAGCAGCGTACTCACATTTTCAAGCAATCACGCCAGTCCATTTCCTTCTTCCGTGTTGAAGCCGGCGTTGCCACGGTACGGTGCAAGCGGTGTATGACAGTGAATCTATTTACCACTACTTCACGTAATTCCGAACACCTATCGAAGTGCACATGTCACACATCAATTCTGCAGCCCATTCAAAGAACCACAGCACAAAAAAAGCAGCACAACGCAAAGAAACAGCGTCCACAATCGCACCGCACGACAACAAAGGCAGCATGATGACATCGCACCTCTCCACCACTGATGACTTCGGATTGGTTCGGATTGACCTATCAATGGCTTTTGTGGCTTTTTTAACTGTCGCCTCCTATACGAAGTTTCGGTTTCGGAAGCCAGTTTAGGCGCTCTTTCTTTCTTTCTTTCTTTCTTTCTTTCTTTCTTTCTTTCTTTCTTTCTTTCTTTCTTTCTTTCTTTCTTTCTTTCTTTCTTTCTTTCTTTCTTTCTTTCTTTCTTTCTTTCTTTTTATGAAACGGCAGCGCACAGTTTGAGCCCAGGGCTCATTTATGTAACCCCCTCCCCTCTATAATGCCTTGGCGATTGAAGGTATGGCAAATAAATAAACATAAAAACAAAACTGAGTAGCAATGTAATCAGGAGTATTGAATACTTCAATATTCCTATCGTATATAGTATCAGATATCTTCTGATCATGGTAGAAAACAGGTAAGGTACATTTACTACCCCTCTTCCAGAGAGGTAGTAAAAAGGTATTTCAGTCAAAAAACGTAGTAACATCAGGAGTTACTACCATGTTACTACCTAAGAAGGTCGTACAAATGTAGTAACGGTTAAAAAAGGTAGTAACGGCAGCCGTTACTACCTTTTTACTAACTTTTTTTCTAAGAGTGTATGTAGAGGTAGAGTGGTGTCAGTCTATCGAACCACATGTACGCTGTTACCTCTCCGGGCCCTTCCCGCCAGTGTTAAAACCGTGCAGCGCTGTGATAAACTCTGGAGTTGGCACCAGCCTATCGGGTTTACGATTTCATTTTTCACATCAGTGCGTAGAACTCGCCTGCGTTCTTCGTGGATGCGAGCCGCCGTGATTGGCGCCACCTCTCGCGGACGCGTACTGATTACGAAACCTCTCTGTGTATTCGACCTCCTCCTAACGAGGAACTGCACGTCAGCTTCACTGCGTGGCATTCAACTGCGCTGCACCGTTTCCGAGTCTTCCCCAATGATTCGGTGCTTTCTGGCATTTTCTTTTTTTCGTTCTTCCAACAACTCGTGACAGGCAGGGCCCCATATCTTTTCCTTCTTTTTCTTACGCATCAGAAACACGCTCGTGCACATTGGTTGTCTAATTGCGCTTGCGTTGCAAGACATTCCCGCAAAGAGTCGATCGGCACCGGCACGCGAGAGGCTGCGAGTCTCGATGCATATAGGTTTTACTGACTAGCGTGTCGGCGCCATTTTTTCTGCTTTTTTGTTTTTTTCTTGTATCCAGTATTCCATCCGTGATGGTAAAATGAAGAGATGGGAGCCGGTTCTTCGTGTTCGGCGGGCTGCGTGTGCTTGGTATCGCCTTTTTCTTTTTGTCTTGCTGTTTCCCGAGCTGCTATCCGTTCCGTGCTAGTGATTAATTCAGTGGCACGGCGGCTTCAGTAAGAGAGGGGCAAAAGCGAACCCACGAAATCCTCCAGCAATAAGCGGTCTGTAACCTGTGTTGATTTGGCTCTAAACCATTGGACAGGGAAACTAGTTTCGGTCTCGAAACGTGCTGGTTTAGCCTGCGTGCGTGGCTTACTTGCTGCCTTCTTCGGCCTCGTTCTCGTATGCAGGTGCAAGTAGGCTGCGAGGTTCACCATATGATTTTCGGCGTCGGTTTGAGGCTGCATCCTCGCGTGCGTTCCACACATTCGATGATATATCATCGTGCATCATGCGTTACTTCGATCGCGGGATGGAGTATTTTGTAATTCTCGCTTCGACCCTCTTCGATCGGTTTTAACGCCGGAACAGATTTCATGTCCTTATGTTTCACAATTTTTTTTTTTCTGCTTCTGCAACCATAAGCCACTGTGACTTACAGCTTGAGTAGCCGACGATGAAGGGTTCTTCGTTGGTTAGTGCCCCGCCGTGATATTGCGGTGGTTAGGGCACTCGGTTGCTGTGCCCAAAGATACGGGATCGAATTCTGGCCGCGGCGGCCACTTTTTTTATGGCAACGAAAGGCACGGTGCCCGTGTGCTGTACGATGTCAGTGCACGTTAAAAAACCCCAGGTGGTCGAAATTTCCGAAGACCTCCGAAATTTCCGAAGCCCTCAATGCTTAGTCTCTCATGGCACTAGTCGCTTTGAGGTGTTAAACCCCACAAACAAACCAAACCATTTTATATTGATTAGTGGATTTGTTACGGCAGAACAGGCACGCTATAAGGCACGCCACAGTAAGTTAATTTCTAGGCCTCTCGGTTTCGTTTTTTTTTTTTTAAGACATCGAAATGTCAGTGGACAAGCATACCTGGATTCATGGAAGTGCAGAATCCACTACCGTTGAGCAGGTGTATCATGAAGATCCACTGAGCTGGCTCAACGAATTAAATTGCCGTGTTGGACTATGCTGTCTTATGGGTATATGTAAGGCGAAAGATGACCAGTCAATTCAGTACAAACAAAACGTCGTGGCCATTTTCACTGGACATCGCTTGCTTCATAAAACGGGGCAGTCTCAGGTGCTTCGGCGTTTTCAGCACGGCTCTGATAAGAGCAGACTTGCAGAAGCGTACACTCTTCATTGTGCTGCATAAGTATCTTAGTGATACCGTGCAGAAAGTTGAGTGTATAGTTCTATAGCGGACGTTTCGCCAGTGCTTGGGAAAGCAGGCTATCATCTTTATATTTTTTGTGTGATTTTTGTTAATTTTTGCTTTACATTCGCTGTACTTGCTGCGAATAAAATATTCGTGTGTCGTAATATGCTAATACGAAACAGCTGTAATTCGAGGCACACTGCACCTGTTTTACCGTGTTGGGGCGTTCAGCTTTCTTTGCGTTTTCAGCCGTTCGACAGCTGCATGGTTACGAGTCACGCGCACATGTTGTGGCAAAATTCCGTGTTGACTTCATTACTACAGCCATCACTAGAGAGACAACACGCACACGCACACGCGCACACACACGCACACACGCACACGCACACGCGCACACACGCACACGCACACGCGCACACACACACACACACACACACACACACACACACACACACACACACACACACACACACACACACACACACACACACACACACACACACACACACACACACACACACACACACACACACACACACACACACACACACACACACAGTGAGAAAACGCACTACGCCTTTTTGCGATGGTCATTACGGTTTCTAGAGGTGGTTGGAGGACGCAACTCGCTTAACGACGTCATCAAACAGCAACATCTTTCACGCATCTGCCCGCGATCACCCGGCGCCATTCGTCTGATGCATGCCCGTGATCACGCTCATTCCGTATGTCGCATCCCAGTCCCATGGTTGCCTGTCCCGTGAGGAAACACACTACTGCTAACACGCAATCCCATGACGCGACCTTACGGTCGCAGACGCGTTCGTTGGCAGTATAACTATTCAAGTCGATGTTGCTGCTGGGTCCCATAAAACGTTATTTCGCACTCGTCGTGCGTTGGGCCGCGCGTCACACTCCGCCGAGTAATTAACGACGCTCCTCAAGAGATCCACGGGCTGCTTCCACACTTGTGCTCGTTTCGGCAAGCCACTCGTAAGTAACCTCTTCTCGCCCCCGCGTATACATGTTGCGCGGAACCGTCGAGCCAAGTCTCCGGTGTAGAGATCGGCGCCTGGCTCCGTCCCCTAACGACCTCTCCGCGCGAACAGGCTTCTTTCTCTGTTCCCTTCTCCTTACTGGCGAGTATGTAAGCACGCGCACACACTGCTGGGAGTGAATACAACGTTTCAGATCTGCGCGCTGTCATCTCGTTCCGCTTGCATCCCCAGGTCGTGATGTATCATCTCGATGCGTCGTTGTGTGGTGCCCGTGGAACGCGTGTCCTCTGTTTTGCTATAGCTCTTCGTCTTTAGGATCATAATTGTCATCATCGTAATTGGAGCTAGATTGTCTCGACGGTTGAAGAAAGGCCTCGTCCCTTGGTATTCGTTTGTATCTTTCCTTCCTCAGCTGCAGGTACTCGATTCTATCAGATGCCTCTACTCTTAGGTTATAGTGTTATTGACAATGGATCCATGTCCAAATTTTTTCAATGACGAATAAGTTTGCATGGGTTCACATATGTAATCCTAGGCCAGTTAAATAAGCGATGACACTTAGAAGTAACGGGATGGGTTCCAAGAGAGCGCAGATGCATCAGAAAGTGTGTATGTGTGTGTGTGGGGGGGGGGGGGGGGGGCATTATCAAGTCGGCGAGGTTCGCATGACGGCAGCTGGCACATGACAGGTTCAATTGGCGGGGTGTGGAAGAGCTATCTATTTCACAGTAGTATTAGTGAGGCTGATGATTATAGCTTAATTGGTGCGTATTCATGGTTAGTTTCAACCAATATGGTTAGAGGTGTGTGCGAGCTTGTGAATGTTTGGATTTCGCTTACAAGGTGTATATTTCTTTTTGCCTCAATTCGCATTAGATTCGAGAATTCTACGAATTCTTTCCGCGTGTTTTGCGGTTCTGCGACGAGAGTCTCTGGTTGCATTTTTTAAGGCGCTGTTAATAGCCTGCGATCGCCTCTGGTAGTGAAACTTTCTATGAGAATCGTACCAGCTAAACTTTTTGGCGACGGCTTTTTGCTCGTTGTTGACGTAATGCGTACCGAATACACGAATTTTATTTCCTTTTACTTAGTAAACAATATCGAATTATTTGGACGATATAAATTCATGATAAATTTGAGCTTCTACACCCCATCTCACCTCTTCCCTGGCTATTCGCAGCTAACTGAAACATGTGAGACATTTTGTAGCTAATCTGTGGTTCGAAGCCTGGTCCTTTCCCAAATATATATCTGTTCAGGAAGCGCTGGTTCGAAGTGCTATTTGCACGCCCGTACACAAGCAAGGGTAACGCTGTCAAACAGCGCCAGTCACTCCGATAAAGACTGCCTCCGCACAAACAAGGCCAACATTGTTAAACTGTCCGAGTCCATCCGATAAGCCGGTCGTTAGCTCCCAAGACGGGAGCGCGCTGCCGTTTGCGGCGTTTGGTTTCTTAGGTCTTCTTTGCCGCCTGAGGTTAATGCGACGTAAAAGAGCTTTGCAACAGGTCCGCCGATTTGTCGGAAAGCATGTCCTCGTGCATTTACTGCGTTACACGGAAGCTTATTCACCTCCTAAGGTTTGCCGTGCGTGCAGAGAGGGCAGAGGAGAGAAGGAATGGCCGGGCCGCATTTGACATCAAGAAGTAATTACGATCCTAGCGGCTCTTACGACGCGGGAGCGACAGCTTGCACACAGCGGAAGTTTCTAGCGGCAAGCTGCCTGGCATGACAGGCGAAGGACCTTAGAGAAAAGAAGCCGGGCCGTTAGCGTTTTATTTACAGCGCACCCCGATGCGTTGTTGGCTCGCTCGGTGTGTTGTATACGCGCGAGCAGCTGTTTGGAACGCTGGTGCTGCCTTTTTTTTTTAAACCGGCTCATTGTGCGTGTTGGGGCGTCTGTCTGTTTTCTTCCGTCTATAGCTGTAGGTCTTGGTGTTAACTACCGGGCTTAAGGGAAGCACCCGTTGGTCTTAGTAGCGCTGTTCTTTGGGGCTAATGATTTCAAGCGCTTTGAGGAAAGAAGTCGTAGGATATGCGCTTCAAGACGAGCTTTGTGATTCCTTGAATTCGCTCTCTCTCTCTCTCTCTCTCTCTCCATGCTGTTGACGCGACGGAGATATTAAGCATCAGTGTGAAGACGTTGGAAGTTCAGTACCTCTCGTGAAGACGCCGCGGCGCTGGCTTCCAGGCTGACCCGTGTTGCAGCTTCTCTCTCATCGAGAAGCCATCGAGAGATCGCGAGTAACTGATCACAGTTACAGCCAGAATAGCTTTGCTTGCATTTCGGTGACTATGCGATGTGTGTCTGCGTGCGTGAATGAGTGTATCGAGAAGCGCTGTAGCGAAGGGACATGCATAGAACGTCGCTTGGATGTCTTCTTTGCTGGCGTGTAGTTACTCATTCAGCTTGTCAAGCGTAGTTTAGCTTCTACTTGGAATTTACTGTCTTCTTGCGTGCGTGCGGCGTGCCAATCTGTTTTGCTGGTATGGAGCTTTGATGTATATTTTCTCATTTCAGCTTTCAGTATAGTTTGTGGCTCTGTAAATCTCGTTTCTATCTTTTCGTGTAAGCAAGAGTCTGCTTCACGTGTGAAACTGCTATATTGACGCTCTGTGTGGCTGCGATCATATACTGCTCGCAGGCAGGCAGTCTGTATTGTTCCTTTCGTTTAACGGGGTAGTGTTTAAAGGCCTCGTGATTCAAGGGAATAGTGATTAGGCGAACTGTCAAGTACTATTGCACGAACGAGGATCCTGAATGGAAACTGCATACCTGAGTCATTAGCGGTGTCGCGCCATTCCCTTAAAGGCTAAGCTTAAATGTCTCCCGATTTGTTTTATTACTCGGCGTTTAGCCACTTCTTAAATTAACCGGATCTATCATGCAGTTCACGCACTTGCATCATGTTAAACTATTAATGCGCACTTTTGTGGGCGCAAAGTTATTTATGATTCTTCTTTTTGCTGTTCGCAGGAAAGGCCGTTGAAAACCTGACCCCTGCCTCGTGACCATGGCTCGCAAGCAACTCCTGGTAGCCTGGAAGGCCCTAAGAAGGGTCCTTCTACTGGTCTTCGTTTGGATGGGCGTGTGCTACGCCGTGTTCCACTTCACGCACGGCGCTGGCAACTCGTTCCTCATTGGACCTTTCCAGCGATCCTTACTACAGACGGCTGCGCCACCGGAACATCATGTGCCCGTGGAACCACTAAAAGCTTTAGCCACCGCGCGGCTAGAGTCCTCTACCATTCTGGCCCGCGACACAACGGCTGACAGCAAATTGCTTCTAGACCTACATCCTCATGTTGACATATCCCCTTCAGCATCCATGAAGGCCTTCCTTTCAAGGCTCTCCAACATGTCCAACATCCCCAGCGCCTACTGGGAGAACGGCCGCAAGCCGGCCATCAGCTCCAAGAGCTGCGTCAAGTACCCCGAGCTTTACGACCTTTCCTTCAACAACCTCTACTGGCAGAAGCTTTCCGTCAGGAACGGAACCTTCTACATTTACGGCGCGTACTTTGACAACCGACCTCGCGTCGGCAACGTTCCATTGGTCCGCATCCTGGTGATGGCCGACAAGATTAAGCCGCCGCCCACTCTGTGTCAGCTGTGGTACAACAGTGGCTCCTACCCCACAATCTCGACCACCAAGTACACTTACGCCTGGTACTCAAAGTGGGGCAACTACCAGGACGGCATCCTGCAGCCGTTCATCGTGACCTGCAAGGCGCCCTATCTCAATCCCAAGCGCGAGGCACCCGTGTCCGTCTCCCTTGTGGAAAAGCAGTGCGACAAGCCCACCAACAATGTTCGCGTCGTCAACAACCGGCCGGCTGAGAAGCAGGACTTCGCCGTGTGCGTCAAAGGCCTGGACTTCCTCAAGGACGACCTCAGCGTTCGCCTCATCGAGTGGATCGAGCTTCTGAACATGCTAGGCGCCAAGAAAATCTTCCTCTACGAGCTCGAGATCCACCCCAACATATCCAAGACCCTCCAGTACTACCAGCAGAAAGGGCTGGTCGAGCTGACGCCGATCACGCTGCCCGGCGGCCAGCCCAACCTGCCCGGCCTGCGGCACCACTTCTTGAACATGAAGCTCACTCACAAACGACAAAACGAACTGATCCCCTACAACGATTGCCTGTACCGAAACCTCTACTCGTACGAGTACATCGTCCTCCTAGACATCGACGAAGTCGTCATGCCCGTCCAGCACCGCACCTGGAAGGAGCTCATGAACGAAGTGGTGCCAATGGCACTCCAGCAGAAGAACTACACGCGGGCCAGCTACAACGTGCGCAACGTCTACTTCCTGGACGACATGATGAACGAGGACGCCAAGAAGCACGCTGTTCACGAGGTCGGCATTCCCGGCTACATGCACATGTTGCAGCACGTGTACCGTGCCAAGAACTTTACCAAGCCCGGCTCGTACGTGAAGTGCTTTCACAACGTGGACCGCATCGTGTCCGTGCACAACCACTTCCCGCTGAACTGCTTCGGCACGTGCACCACTTACAGCATCGACACGCCGTACGCGCAGCTGCAACACTATCGGAAGGACTGCGTGGGGCCCCTCAAGAAGAGCTGCAACAGCGAGTTCAAGGTGTACACAGTCAGGGACACCACGATATGGAGGTACAAGGACGAGCTCATACAGAGGGCCACCAAGGCACTTAAAGACCTAGGCTTTTTCTCATAGCATCTAGTGATCAATTAATATTGTGCAAGGAAGAAAAAACAAATGTACCAGGACCGTGTCCGACGATGGTGCTTCGCGGATGTGGAGTGCTTTTTCATGCTTGACTGCGCGGTGTGAGAATGTCTGTCACGACACTTAGGTTCTTGGAGGGAGGGTGCTTTCTCCCTTCGGAGCGTCTAGTGATGGATAACGGAGGAAAGTGTGCCAGTACCTCCTACCGTGTACACGGCTGTGCTTTTGTACACGGCTGCAGTGCGCATGCGCGACGGAGGCACTTAAGAACAGTGTCTGTTTCTCTCTTGGCGTGATTGTTGTGATGTTTTAGTTTCCTAAAAACGAACAACGTTCGAGTGCGGGCTCTGACCGCTTTCGTATCTGTGGTGTCGGATGGCGGCCCCTGGTTACAAACTGCGGCGGCAACCCCCGGGGCCCTTAAGGACCGAACTTATTGTTCTTACGCGTCGTCTAGTGAATAACAATCGTGCTATTGTCTGCAAAAAAAGAGAGTGCCCGGAACAAAGCCTGCCTTTGGTGCTTGATTTAATGTCGATGCTGTAGCTTTTCTTCATCCTTGGTGAGAGACTTCGTATTCTTTTTGTGTGCCATAGCGTTTTCGTTGCGAGAGGTGCGTGCGTGACGAACAAACAAAAACAAACACTGCGAGCGCTGTTATCGTTGCGAGTTTGAAAAAGTATGCGTGTTCATATGAGCCTGACTGACATTAATGCGAAACCTTGTTGAACTTTCTTGTAATGGAACGATAGTTGTTTGTATTTTTTTTTTTTGCATTTTATTATATTGATTTTCCTGGAGTGACAGAACTCGTCGTAGCGACATAGTTTCAAGAGACTGCAAGTTGCGAATGGTGTTTTTGTCTCTGTGTACAAGGACTGACACACATTTGTATCTGAGTTCTGCGGATTGTCTTCGAGATGCATTGGCGTGAACCCACGTTTAGCTTTCGGCGTCTGACTCTTGGAAGTGTGGCCGTTGTTGTGACTGAGGCATTTTTGTTTTCGTTTAGTGAGTTCGCGGAGTGTTTGTTATTTTGCGTGTAGTTTTTGTCACTTAAGTGTGAATAATGGCTCAGAGCCGTTTCTTTTGTTCTTCTGTAGTTTTCTTTTCGCGGATGTATATTTATTACTGTGATCCCAAGCCTGGACTTCGGGCGGGCTTTAGTGGCTTAGGACTGGGAGAGTGTATCGCTGCCCAGCGCAGTATTCCGCGCCAATGTTCCCCTCTCTCTGGCGTTCTGTACATATTACACACATTCAGGAAAGTTCTTGCGAAACGTGCTGGTCATAACTTGAAGTCGTCACACTTTTTTTTCTTTTTTTCTTTTTTTTTTGCGCTCACGCGATGTTTATACCAACGAGCACATACATGCACGGGGTGTTGACTTGGTCGCTTTGCCAAGCCCCGTTTTCGAGTTTTCACAACAATAAACACACTATTTGTTAAAAAAGGAGCATGGTTCCTGTGCCTTTGTGTGTGTTGTCTCGTTTCTCTATCCCCTAATTGCGAATACTCGAGTGTTCGAGCCGCAAGGTTATTCCGTTAAGGGCTGAATCGTGTCGACACGTCGCCTACCGTTGTTCCAATAGCCCAGCTGCGGTGGCTCAGTGGCTAATCCAAGGACGCGGGATCGAATCCCAGCCGTGGCGGCTGCTTTTCGACGTCGGCGCGCCCGTGGCGATGTTAGTGCACATTAAAGAACTTCAGTTATTCGAAATTTCCGGGTCCTCCACTACGGCGTCTCTCATAGCCTGGGTCGCTTTAGGACGTTAAAATGCATACACCAAACCATACCATTGCTACTGGTTAGGTTACTGTCGTACAACGCAGATATCTGGGCAAGTTGGTATGAGTACATAATTAACAAGAGCGCATAAAAACGGACACAAAGAAATATGATGATGATGAGAATATGATGAGAATTGGCCAGGGCACATTGTAGATTCTAAATAAGTATGGTGAAGGACTGGTGTATTCAGATAAATATGGCTGTTTGACTAGAATTTGGAAAAAATAAAAAGGAAAGAAAAAGCAATGAAGCCTCACCTAGCATAGGAATCTGCCTCATGAAATTATGTAAGCTTGAATAGAATCACACACTGGTTTAAAGGCATATTCCGCGATGCTTGCCCCGAAGGAGAGGAGAACTGGAATGGTTTAGAGGAGGACCTAATCTCTAATGGGGAGTCGCTAAATAAATTTTACGGAGAAATGCGAACCGCCGGCAGAAGAGGAAGAAATGGTCTATGGATTCGAGTTCTCTACAAGACTCAGAGGTTAGTAACGGATAGCCCCGAACGACATAAATAGAGATTTAGTTTCAGTGATCTGCGGCGCAAGAAAGTCATGGATACTTCACATTGCCTTGAAGCACGCATGCGTCCCAGCCAAAGGCATTTCAGGTTTGTGTAATCTGGTGCTACTCAGGTAATGGAGACGATGGAAGTTTTGTAATCGTCTAAGGACACAACAACAGGGCACATCAGTAATGGAAATAAAAATAAAAATACAATAAATTACAATAAAAATTCTCTTGTTGATCTGTCATGCGTTTTTCAGCTTTCTAAAAGGAGCAAATGTTTTAAAGAAACTATAGAATAAATACATATACTCCACTAAACTCAAGATATAGCCTTGTGTCTGGCGCATGATGGCCTGAGCCGCTTATGCGCCAATAAACCCAATACAATACAATAAAATTCAATATTTTCATAAACGGCTTTTTACAATATCTTGCGCACGTACAAAATAAAACAGATAACCGCCGGACATGACATCTTACAAGGCCACTTCAAAGGCCTGCGTGTCATTCAATGTTTATCTCGCTGAAGACGAAAGCAAACAATTATCTTTCGACAGCGTTTCTCCACGCGTCTTACGACACCCAGCTTCTCTTTCTCAAGTCCTTTCTATAACCACTCGATATTTTCTATAGAAGCACGCTATATACGGCTTATCTGAGGCTGGACGCAGCTATCTATCGCATGCCGGAAGGCGTGCCGCAAACGGTCTCCCGGAAGAGTTTAGCCGAACCACAGTTATCGAATGCAGCAAGCTGGAGGAGTACGAAATTAGATCCAGCGCATCTCTTAAAAACTGTCTACAACAAACAGTTTAACCGATCAAATTATATAGTGTCACAGCAGCGGTGAAGCGCCAAGTCCGCATAGCTGCTTGCTGCTAAATAGGAATGCTCAAACGGGTAGACGGCAAAGATATATTCCAGAAACCTTCTCTTAAGTTTAAGGCATTTCCAAATTGAGTCGAAAGATGCAGTGTGCCCACTTTCGGCACGTATACTGTCATAAGTCGAACGTCCGGGAGCACTAGCTTCCTTATCATATACATCCTGCCGTGGCATATATGTATATGACACGCTATTAACACAGTTGTGTACGACGCGATTTCTATTTTTTTTTTTTTTTTAGAGGCGACTGCGCCTATAGCAGTTATTTCCTTGTTTCAGGTGAATTTAGCGAAATAAGGGTGGTTTTTGCGCATATTTCGAAACGATGAACAGGGTAGCTTGTCCGCCATTTTTGCGCTGACTTATGTTGCCACCAGCAATGCCACCTTTCTTTTTTCTTAGTTTCAAGCATGATGGACATCTTCGTCGCGGCAGTTAATTCCACAATCATTTGAATTTCTATTGATAAGTCGCGGCATTTCAGCGCTGCAATTAGTGCATAGGCACTAATCGGGAGCCGATGACCTCAACCAAAATCTTGCCTTGTTTGTGGAGCCGTGCCCGTGTTAGAGCCCATGCTGCATAGTAGCGCTGTAGCAGTTTCTCAAGCACGGCCACGATACATTGCCTTTACGTGATAACCTGACCTTTGACGTGGACCTTTAGCATTGACAGAGTGAAATCGCCTTTGATGCTATCGTCAACGCTGAGTTAACGGCAAGCCCCACCGTATGGCGCTGCAGTCGCGCAGCCAGTCTATGAACAGAAGAGATTGTATTGGTGGCAAATGCGTGTCCCATTTCAGCTAACTGCGGAAAGCTAGGCGACAGAACAGCAAATGCTTTTCAACGCTGCTTTCGCACGACATTAGAAATTTAGACAAGATTATAGCATTTCTTCCGCCCATTTTGACACTTTGCCTGAAAAAAAAAATAATAAAAAATAAAAATAAAAACAACAAAGAAATGCATCCGAAGCATTCGTTCCAGCGCGCGACTCTTCCATGGCTGTCTGCGAACCTCGAAGACACGTATACCACAGCCAGGTCTAGACGACAAGAAGGTGTCGAGGACATCTTGAGGGGAGAGGTCCCAGGAGGTTAGCCAGATGAGCAGTGGTGGCGGTGGAGTGAAAGGGTAGGCATGACACAGAAACAGTGTGTGGCATTGTGTACGGCAATGTTGTATATTTGTGGAGATGTGTACCGCTACTAATAAAGTTTTCCAGGTGTGTGAAGAAGAAGCAGCTGGTGTGCAATGCAGAAGAAGAAGCACTCCTCGCGCTGCACCTGAGGTCAAACTGCGACATCAGATGATCCGGAATAGCAGCGATGGACAGTCATAATAAACACAGTCATAATAAACGGTCAATAAACACGATGCACGACGTCGCGTAGAGATAAACGTTTTTTTTTTTTTTTTTTTTTTTTTTTTTATGAGGCTATGTAGGTATATATAGGATAGGATAGGAAATACGTTAGTTTCTCTACGAGGGTCTTGTGCTAGTAGCGGAAGAGTTCCATCTTCCGTCTTCTCACAGGGTCGGTGCCCCTATTCCAGGGCTCCGCTGAGCTTCGCTGCTCGCTGGGCGTGCTGGATTAAACCTAGTTGGCAATCCAAATCGCCGCTGGAGAGCCGGCTCTCCCACTGTTCCGCACTCGGGTCTTTACGAAAGCTGTCGTTATTTTTACATTGCCACGTGATGTGGTATAGCGAAGGTTTGCTACCACACCATGGGCAGGTGTCTCGATATTGTGACGGGTAAATTTTGCTCAGGGTATGCAGGTTAGGGAATGTTCCTGTCTGCAGTCTTCGCCAGTACACGGCCTCTTGTTGTTTTAGATCCCGATGAGGCGGCGGACAGCGGATCCGTACCCCCTTATAGTAGTTAAGAATGTCGGAGTACGTAGGGCCGACTCGCTCGGGTAGATCGTCCGATTGGGAGGAAGCTCGGCTCGTGTACCCTCGAGCTACCTGATCGGCGCGTTCGTTCCCCGCTATGCCGGTGTGTCCTGGCACCCAGTAGATGTTGTGTTTGACTTTTGATGGGGTCGTGCTATGGAGGAGCCTGAGGGCGGCGCGACCTATGCGGCCGTTCATGTAGTTACGGCACGCTTCTCTAGAATCTGTAAGAATGGTAAGGGACGTGTTGCATCGATACCCGGCTACCACCGCAAGAGCAACGGCCAGCTCCTCCCCTTCGGTTACCGTGCATTCCCTGACTGAGGCGCTAGCTAGTTCCTTTAGGTTGGAATCAATAGCTACCGCCACGGCGCTATTATGTGAGCTTCCTGTATACGAAGCCGCGTCCGTGTATACCGTGGTGGATCTTGTAGCTAAATTTAGTTGTACATACTTCGCCCGGGCTGCTCTACGGGCCACATGCAAGTTGGGGTCCATGTTCCGGGGAAGGGAGCTAACCTTTAGCGTCTGGCGAATTGCGTCCGGTATGCTCGCAGTACGGTTCTCGATTTCCGCAGTTGCACCTAGCCCCAGTCGCCTAAGAAGCGAGCGCCCCGTAGGAGTCTGCTGGAGCCTGGCTATCTGCGTGACCAGTTGGGCTTCTTTGATCTCTTCGAAGGTGTTGTGAACGCCAAGAGCTAGCAGTTTTGCGTTAGAGGTGTTCATTGGTAGGTGCAGGGCTGTCTTGTAAGCTTTGCGGATGATGATATCTGCACTTTCCACTTCTCCTTTGTTGAGGTTGAAATACGGGAGGGCGTAGCCTACGCGACTGAGTACCAGGCTCTGAACCAGGCGCAGGGTATCCCCCTCTCGCATACCGCTCCGCTTCTGCGACACACGCGTGATCATCCTGGCGACCTGAGTGGTCGATTGCTTGAGAAGGCCGAGCGTATGGCTGCATCGCTGATTGTTCTGAAGCCACATTCCTAAGACTCGTATCTTGTCTCGTTCGGGAAGTAGCTTTCCTTCGAGGGAGACATTGAGGGTCCCTTCTTTGTGTTTCCCTTTGTGAACTCGCAAGAGTTCGGATTTTTCTGTGGAGCAGGCGAGACCTCGTGCATGGACATATTCTTCTACGCAGGTAGCCGCTGCTTGCAGCCGTTCTTCTTTCTGGCCGAGCGATCCGGAGGTAACCCAAACCGTGAAGTCGTCAGCGTACATGGCGTGCTGTATGCCTTCGATCTTCTCAAGTTGTCTAGCGAGTCCGATCATAGCCACATTAAAAAGTAGTGGCGAGATGACGGACCCTTGAGGTGTGCCTTTGTTGGGGGTCGAGAATTTATCGCTGCGAAGGTCTCCGAGCCCAACCGTTGCAGTTCGGTTGGAAAGAAAGGCCTTCACGTAGCTGTGAATCTTCTCGCCACAGTGGAGGTTGTCGAGTCCTTCCATTACAGCCGCATGGCTAACGTTGTCAAAGGCCCCTTTAATATCAAGGGCCATGACCGCGTTCTCGCCAGCGCTGGGGACATTGGTGAGGACTTCCTCTTTGAGTTGTATGAGGACGTCCTGCGTGGAGAGGTGAGCTCGGAAGCCGAACATGCTGTGGGGGTACAGGTCTTCATCCTCCATGTAATTTTGGAGCCTCCGAGTAACGACACGCTCGTAGAGCTTGCCTAGGCAGGAGGTGAGTGAGATAGGTCGGAGGTTTTCGATCTGGAGTTTCTTACCCGGTTTTGGGATCATTACGACCTCTGCATGCTTCCACTCTTCAGGAACCGTTCTTGCGGCCCAGTGCCCGTTGAGGAAGGTTGTCAATTGGTCGACTGCCCCGTCGCTGAGGTTGCGTATGAGTGCCTTATGGATCTTGTCTGCACCCGCCGCCGTGTCGCGCGTGCATACCTTTATGGCAGCGAACACTTCTTCCCTGGTGATCGGTCTGTCCAGGTGGTTGTTCGGTCTTCCCAAGTATGGTTTCGGGTATGCTGCAGGCAAGGTCGTGCCGTAGCATTTCTCTTTTACTTTATCTAACAGTTCCTTCTCCGTACCCTCGAAGGTGTGGATGAGTCTGCGGATAGCTTTCCCGCTTTCGGCCCTGGTTTGGATAGGGTCGAGAAGGGTCTTGAGTATACGCCACGTTTTGGCCGTGCTGAGGGTGCCGTCCAGCGAGCTACTGAACTGCTGCCAGCTCTGCCTGGCCAGTTGAGCTGCGTACTCCTCCGCTATCTTGGTGACTTCTGCAATCTTCAGCTTGAGTTTCCTGTTAAAGCGCTGCTTCTTCCAGCGCTTCCAGGTATATATAGTTAAAACTCTGTAAGGCAATGTGCTTTCTTCACGTCATAATATTGCTTTATTTACATGTAGTGGCGGCATTTTAAAGCTTTGAACTTTTTTTTCTCCCATCAGTAGCCAGGACCAGCGAATAATACAGGACCGGCCTGGTTTGACAACTCCATCTGGTCTTATGCATGTCCACCCTGTGCAATAAACCGGTATACCGAGTCGTGCATATCACCCTGCCGGGGTGGCGCAGTGGTTACGGCGCGACTACTGTTCCCAAGTGCGCGGGATCGAATCCCGCCTGCTTTTCGATGGAAGCGAAAAGCAAGGTGTGCTGTGCGATGTCAGTGCATGTTAAAGAACCCCAGGTGGTCGAAATTCCCGGAGTCCTCCACTACGGCGTCTCTCATAGCCTGAGTCGCTTTGAGACGGTAAACCCCACAAACCAACCAAACCGAGTCGTGCATAAATTTTATGCCTTATATTTCGTTAGAGGGGTCCGTGCAGAGGCATGAGCTTCGTCCGAGGAGAACTTGGACCTCCTCTGCGACTCCGCATTTGCAAACCTAGGTAAGCGAAAAACGAAACTATGCGGGCATGCAAAGCGCATAAGCAACATACCAAAGAGGAACTGGCCGCCTGAGCCGCGCCAAATATTTTTTTTTCTTGCCTGTAGCATTTAGGCTATCTTCCGCCTTCTCTGCATGTGCAGGGTGCCAAGTGCCAAGATAGAACCTAGGCCAAAATTCAGACTCGTCACCTTAATGCACATTTGTCAGCGTCCGAGATCCGTTGCCATCATGGCACTTGTGGTTGCCCAGCGATATCTGAAGGAAAAAAAAAAAAAATTGCATACAGTCCATCTACTTGTCTTGTCATTATTATCAATTGATATGCCGAATAATATTAATGCGTAAGCATTGCATAGGGCTACGTAGCCTGGTTTCACATAGGCGTGACCTTGTCCCAGCTGTAAAAGAGGAACTATAGTTGGTATATGGGAAACAAAATAGTACCACCGGATAGAGCGTCAAGGAAAGATGTGCAAGTGACAAAACGATTGATGTGGGTTAGTTAGGTAAATAATTAGAGCCAATTAAGTGTGTCATTTGGAGACAAGATGACCACCAGCCAACTTCCGGTTTCGATTCTCAGCTTCCGGTCACGCATCTCAGTGGATTCCACGTGTCTCCGTGGAGCACCCATTGTAGTTCCTTTGAACGCATCAAAATTCACCGGCGTTCTATAATTGGTTGACAAGAAAGGAAAGGCATAGTATCTGTCACTCGCAGAATCCCGCTGACACATCTCGCGGACAACAGAGCAACGCTGGGGCTTACGCATTTCTCCACTGCAGAATCTGCGGTGATATCAGAAAAAAATATTTGATGGCTCCGCCGTGGTGGCGCAATGGTTAGGGCGCTCGAGTACTGTGCCTAAGGATACGTGATGAAATCCCGGCCACGACGGTCGCTTTTCGATGGAGTCGAGAGGCAAGGCGCCCGTGTGCTGTGCGATGTCAGTGCGCGTTAAAGAACACTAGGTGGTCGAAATTTTCAGAGCCCTTCACTACGGCGTCTCTCATAGTCGAGTCGCTTTGGGACGTTAAACCCCACAAAAAAAAAAAGAACATTGTTAATAATATTCTAGAGTGCCCTTTAAAGCCAATTAGACACGGGGTACTTACAGTATAACCTCCCTTAAACAGGTAATATTATTAAATATTTGCCATAGAGGGAGGGTTGGCCCGAAAACCCTTTTTCCAAGCATTTCACTTTAGAAGAGCTGAGTACCACGCCGGTTGAGGTTTTTTACCCATTAGACAACCGGGGTGTATACAGGGCCGCACTTACGATATGTGACCACTAGGCCATATGTCCGGCGATTCACATGCTCGAAGTGCCTCCAAGGGCACTTGCGAAGACTCAGCCTGCTGCTCAGCTTTCTTGGAAAATAGACAGGAGTTATTAAATTCTTCCCCTGATAGCGAGCCTCGTGGCGCATATCTGTTTCTGTCACTGTCTCACAGTCTGCTAGCTCCTCAAGATATCCTCAGTCACCAAGTTTGCCTCGACAGTCGGAAAAAAATTCCTGAAAGAGAAGCAATCTTGGCGGTATCGTCTGGGCTTTTGGCTCAATCAGCGACAAAAAACTGCGTTCGACACGATTATTTCAAAATAATTGCAAGGTCCTTCACAAGTTCTGAGCACAATGGCTGCAGTTCACGGTATTACAACAGGTAAAGCACTAGCATAAAAGCATTGCCCAACTATGAGCTACGAGCGAGTTCAAGGCGTTCTTAAGTGATATACTACTGCACTTTCCTCTGACGCATGTACTAGGAAGCGTTCAGTGCAGCTGTTGATCTTCCCACGTGGAAACGGGGAAACAATATTTGCGAAGATAGCCTGTAAATAGTGACTTTTCACTTGAACGAACTTCAAGGAACCGTAAGTTTGTTGAGGTAACAATTCGCTGAAAATAAGTGCGCGTAAGCTTGTTTCCATTAGCTCCAAGAAGTGTTGGGTGTTGAAATCATATCGCGATCATCAACTTTCAGGGCTTAAATTCGGAGGAGTTCCCGCTGGGTAACAGAGGCACTCCGCAGGGGGCTGTGCTCTCACCTTTCCTTTTTAACATCCTAATGAGAAAGCTCCCCCGCAAGCTTGGCCATCTCGATGACTTAAAACTAAGCATCTACGCGGACGATGTGACCGTCTGGATGTGCGAAGGGAACGACTCGTACATCACATCCAGGCTTCAAGAGGCAGCAGATATAATCAGCAAACGCGCAGAGGACGTAGGTCTATGCTGTTCGCCAGAAAAATCAGAGCTCCTGGTAATGACCAGCAGTAGTGGGAAGATAACTTCAGATATCAAAATTAAAGTCAAAGAGAACGAAGTCCCGAAAGTAGAGGAAATTAGAATATTAGTTACCATTATCAACCGCAGGGGTAGCAACAAAAGCCGTGATTATCAACCGCAGAGGTAGTAACAAAAGCCTGATTAAGAAATTAAAAGATCAGGAGGAGCTCGTAGTCAGAGTATTTAAGAAGGCGTCCAACAGAAGGAGTGGTCTCACGGAGGCTAGTCGACTCAGACTCGTAAAAGCTTCTGTCACGAGCACAATCTGCTACGCGACTCCATTCCTAAATATCAACAAGACCGAAGAACGCGAATTAAACACCATAATCAAGAGATGCACAAAGTGCGCTCTAGGACTCCCCATAACTACTTCTAACGACATTCTAGAGAAAATGGGGTTGCATAATGAGTGGAAAGAGCAAGCTGCGGCGGTCAGGCTGTCCCAGAGAGAGCGACTCGCAAGAACGGCGGCGGGTAGGCAAATCCTCGACTGGGTAAACCTACTAGCGCCCGGGGAAGGCGAAAGTGTCAGAGAAAGCATAGAACGAGAAATCAGAAAGCATCTATACGTCTCGCCCATACCGAAGAACATGCACACCGTACACGACGAGGGGAGGAGGAAAAGCAGAGCTAAGCACCTCGCTAACAAATTAGACAAACTCCCACCGGGATCGGTCGCCTACGCCGATGCAGCGATCGGGAAAGAAGGCGACGTAACCTCGGTCGCCCTATTAGACACCGGGATCGCCATAGGAATCGAAAGAAACCGAGATCTACCGCCGGTAGAGGCGGAGGAGATTGCAATAGCCATTGCCATTGCACGACCAGGCGTGAAACACGTCATCAGCGATAGCAAAGCGGCGGTTAGGAATTTTAGCAAGGGTAGAATCAGCAATCGTGCTGCAAAAATTCTGAACGAGTCGTCTCTCGCCGAAAGCGTAACTATAATCTGGACCCCAGCACACGTCGGTCTCGCCGGCAACGAGGCTGCCCACATGCTCGCCCGCTCCTCGCTACTTCGGGGTGCTGCGGACGCCTCCACAACATCTAAAAGCAAAGAAGGTATTAGTACATTTAGGGACGTAACCGACAACCTGAAGAAAGACCGGAGGATATATCCGCCACCGGATAGATCCCTGAGTAAAAAGGAATATCGTACGACTGGAGAAGACTCCAAGCTCGACATTTCTTTTCGCCCCTGTGGAAGAGTTGGACGGGTGCCAGAAGGTGGAAGAGGGACGGTGCAGAAACCGAAATTTGTAAATTTTGTAGCCACGTGGCAACATTAGATCACATAATATGGAGATGCTTTCGTGCCCCATGGCGCAACGCGATAACTAGCGATGAATGGGAGACCACGCTAAGAAGCTCCGACGAAAAAACTCAGCGATTTGCCATCCCCCTGGCGGCCGAGGCTGAAGACCTCTTCGCCTAGACGGGGCCGGGGGCCGCGGTGCGACAGACTGCCCCCCTGGGCGCCTGCGTGCGAACCCGGAGGTGGCTGCCAAGCCATATTCGGCGGAAATAAATGTTCTTCCTCCTCCTCCTCTCAACCCATGCATTTATTTCTCACTGCTCTCATTCGCAGGCGTAGAATGCAGTAACCTTTTGCAGCGCTTTTGAGCTTATAATTGCAGGGGTCTTGAACTCAGTCCCTGTTTGCAAACTCCCGGGAATTTTGTCCGGCACAACGGTCTGCCGGTCAGCCAAGGCCTTCATTTTCTTCAAGCAGATCATTGCATCATCATGTCATCCAGCATGCACACGTGCGCCTTTTTTTTGGAGCTAAAAGGCCTAGTAATGCTGGAGCTCTGGCTGCTGCTGACTGTGACTGTGGAGCCAATTAAGCGTGTAAAGCCAGCATAGAATTCGGCTGGGTACAAGCTTGTTTTATAACCAATTCAGATTACAGCTAAATGACGACCACTTTTCGTCACGCGGCAATAAAGCGTGTTTCTCAACGTAAAAACGTGCAACAAAAAGGGCGGGTCGTGATTGTTGAAGTGCTCAGTATAACGTGGGAGACACATGATGACGCCGTGGAAAATGTTTGTAGAACTGAAATGAGCAAAAACTGAATTTCTTTAAAATGAAGGGCGTTTACGTAGCTTTCAATGGAGCTCCGGTAGGAGGATTTGATAAAAGCTCGTACAACTGGTTATTTAATTTGTTTAGGTGACGTTCGTTCAAGTGGTATTGTTCCGTACAAGTCCTCTTCAAAATTAGCAACCTACAAAAATATAAAGCATGTCGCACCAGTTCATTGTAAGTGAAGTGTATTTGTGTTATGACCATAAAAGTTGAAAGGAAAGTAACATCAAGAGAACTTCTCAGAGTCCGAGGAAGTTCCGACCGCTCATGCATTGTCTGGTAGTGTGGAATTCATCACATAATTCCTGCAGCTCAACTGCGCTCCGGGACTAGGCCTAGTGCCTTCGGTGGCACGCTGGCGGAGGTACCTTCGTCGGCGCCGCCTGTCTTGACCGCATTACCGACCGCACAATTATTGATATCCGAGCCTGGGTCCCAACTCCTGCTTCCTGCTCCTGGTCCATCGGCCGCAGCGCATATCCTGCCGTGTCAAAATGCACATCAGCCCGTGAATGACTGTCCCCAGGGCAGAGGCCGGGAATGGCTAACCAGCTTCCACTTGGGGATGGAGTTCCCACCAATGTGCGTGAGCAGCCGAGCATGCCAATGGACATATCTTCAGCGCTACTATCTGGACGGGCAGCTCAGCGTGGTGCGCAGAAGCGCCCTTCATATTGCACCAGGGTCATCTTCCTCAAACAACATTTCACAAGGCAAGCGTTCCTGTACAACGACTGATCACCCGGTATTTTCGACACCCGGATCACCATCCTATAAAGTGACCATTAAGGCTCTGACAACCAAAACATTGCCTATTGTTCACATTTTACAAACGATCAGTATCATAAAATATTCGCGTTACTCTCCTTGGTACGGAGAAAGCCCCACCATGATAACATGCCTCTTCGGACTTCCGAGACATACCAGACAAACAGTTAACAGCGCCAAACACGACACAAGAGCAGTGAGAGGCGACACTGGACAGCGCAATCTGGGCAAGCAAGACTTGGATCATCGAGCGAATCCGCGGTCAGCTGCCGCCGGCGGAACCCTGCTGTACAATGGGCGTCGACTACCCAGCTTTGAAGAATTCATCTTTAGGCTAAATAAAAGTTTTTCTCTGTCTCTCCCGCTTACTTCCGTGAAGGCTGGAGAAAGGCGAGAATAAGCAAATCGTAGAAATCCTCAACTCAAAGTTCGCCAACGCGTCAGCTATTGTGATCTCATTGCGAACCATATGCTGCGAGTCGTCAACATAATTATGTTGATAGTGGTGAGTTAATTGCCAGTTGAGTTACAGTTAGTTCCAACTGGAACCGATGGAACTCAGCTGGAAACCAACTGGTAACAACTGGGATTTATTCCATAAACCGGTTAGACCATTTACGATGTTCACCCAAGGTTCCAGAACTTTAGTCCCTACCAGAACCGCGTCTTGAAGCCGGCGGCGAGGATGTACACAGGGCACGGGATCCACTTATAAGTGTACCGCCAAAAGCGGCCTGCTTTGATTGGTAACGCCATCTAGAGACGGCTGAGGAAACGATCGCGGGTTGTGTTGTGGTTGAGTTAATAAACGGAAAGGGCGCGAAACAACGGTGCCCATATTACTGCAACACCCTAATCAAGCGATGAAATAAATTTTATTTGAATCAAAATTTGTGTTGGATAGCTATAGACGGCCTTTCCGTGTATAAGTGAGCATTCTCCGATACAGAGTAGACGTCATATGCGGTAACCGAATTTGTGTTAGTTGATCTGCGGTGCCGCGACAACTTCAAATAAGGGTGCCGATCGAATCGGTGTCTACGAGCTTTCTTCACTGCAATGTTTACGTAAGCTTTGATGTCTCTTATCTATATGTCGTCTGGATCTCAACGCGTGAGTACCGTGCGCGTCAAGTTGATGCCCGTGAACACACAAAGTCACTCACTTATTCTCTCAATGCGGGGAGCCACCAAGTGGTAATGTGTTCTCGAACAGAGACACGGAAACTCGTTGTCGTTTTTCGTGTCTTCGCTTCCTGCACTTCGTCCATGTGATATCTATTCGTAGCAAAACCGTGATAAAGGACGCCCGCTAAACGTCAGCCGCTTGTATTTTACTAATTAATAAGTTAATTAAGTAAATTTGAGTAAGGAAACTTTTTTTTTTTATGTGTCTACAGCATGCACAATTCAAGAATTTAACCCTTATACACTCAAAGTATGGAAGAAAATTTTTGTTGCAGAGCAGAAAAAAGTGATTAGTACGGGGATTGTTTTATCACTGTTTTATTTCTTTATCTTGAAGGGGGTTTCATCAAACGCTGCAGCCCTAGAAAGTGCAATGATCGTTAATCGTCTGCGTGCATTTTTCTAATTTCCTGTTCCTTTCAGTAAACTGCCAACTTAGAAAACCAATCGTTCCAAAATTGCTTGCTTAATATAAGCATTACAGTTTGATCAGGAACGACATTTTGACTACAACAAAGCTATGCTAACGACCAGTAGGTTAGCCAGAAAATTTTTTCGACGGGGGCTGAGGTTGCTTCTCCGCCTCCTTCATATCGAGATACCTGTCACCAACCTGTCACCTCTGAACTGCGCCATAAATTCTGTATGCCGGGATGCAGAGATTGCACAGAAGAATAGTACCCTCCGGGGCTTTCGTTCCATCGAGTATCCTGCACATGTATTGTTTCAGGCGAAAATAATTTGTTTAAAATAGTAAATGCACAACTGAAAATACATCATAGCCAGTTTTCCAGCCGTGCAATTAGCATCAGTTCGAATACGTAGTCTTCCTGACGGACCCGCAGATGAAATGGTTACCTGCACTCTCTCCGGTGTGCCTATAACTTTGATTTTAATGAAGCATCTGCACTCTAATAAACTGAAGTGTTACAAACAGACGAGGACACTCAGCAGGCCACTTCGACAGACTTTCCACCGCAGCATACATATCGACTGAAAACACCGAGATTCGGTGCGAACAAGAGGCCCGAGAGGGAGAAGAAGACAGCGCGGTGTCAGAAGATCGAGTTTGGCCTGCGGAGACTGCGCATGTGGCGTCACGCTCCCTCCTAGCTTTCTCTTTTCTTTTCTCCGCGTACTCCGTATCTGCATGCTTTGTCAGCTTGTTTGATAGCGTGGCTTGTCTCCTTTGTATGGTCCAATGAACGATTTCAGAAAACTCAATGCACCTTATTACCGCCGAAATCTCTTTTTGAGCGTGAAAGACATGCTGGAGAAAGTCCAGATTGATTTCCGGCTCCGATTGTTGTTTTGGTCAGCGGTATATGACAATCTGGAAAAATTTCATGGCGGGGGTGGAGCCCCATAAGTCCTCCCCCTGTTAACGACCACTACGACGCGCAGTCACCAGTAATGGGCACCGAAATGGTGTACTTTCGGAGGCAGAGTGGTGAAGGGAGTGTATGCGCAAAAAAGGATCTGCGTTAGGAACCGACAGGCGAAGAAATTAAAGCTGTTAACGTCTTTTTAGCGTAGGGTTGTCTTATCTGCACCAATAGGCAGCTGCATATTGGGGCCAGCTGAAAAGGTTTGGTTTGGTTTGGTTTGGTTTGTGGGGTTTAACGTCCCAAAGCGACTAAGGCTATGAGAGACGCCGTAGTGGAGGTCTCTGGAAATTTCGACCACCTAGGGTTCTTTAACGTGCACTGACGTCGCACAGCACACGGATGCCGCTCCGTTTCTCCTCCATCGAAACGCAGAAGCCAAGGTCGGGTTCGAACCCGAGTACTCCGGCACAGTATACTCAGGCGACTTACCACTGCACCACCCCGGCGGGGCCAGCTGAAAAAGGAACCAAATGTCGCCGATGCTCGCTCTGCACTACATAATCTCGCAAACAAACGAGAACGGAATTCGATAATTTGTTGCTTAACGCTGACTGTTATACAACTCACATTCGAAGAGCATCGAACAGCATGGTACACGTTTATGCACTTTTTCAGCTGCATGCCGATCGTGTTGATTATACAACGCTTTTTTTCTTGTGCAGAACTGTCTGTTCTGCAGCGGGGATAGCAACTATGTTCTCACTCTCATCAGATAACATGATGATGAGCATGTTATCAGGTCTTTTCGCGCATTTTTCATGTGCTGCTGTGCTCCCCCCGTTTCTTCCTCTGTTCAATTTGGGTGCGGCGCGCTTTCCTTGAAGAGGCGCGGCGTGTGTGAACTAAGGGACTAATGGCCCGTTCTGAGTACTAAAGTTGGCTTTACTCCCCTCCTAGAGCAGCTTTTTTTAAATGTTATTTTCCTTCCGTGGTCCGATAATGAAGCCACGATCTCTCCTAAGTACAGAATAATTAGCTTACCGCTTGTCCGCTTCTGGCACCTCCATAGAACTCGCAAACACTTGTTCCTACATATAGAGAGGGTTTGACATTATACTGTAGACTGCATATTAATTGTTTAGTCTTAGCGTTCTGCTTTGCTTGCCCATGCCGTTAGTCATCCATTGCAATTCGTCTCTGAGTTACTTAGCAAGCTAATGTCATCAGCTAATCGCAGGTTACTAAGGTTTTTTTTTTTTTCTAACAACCCTTATTCATACTAACTGTTCACAATCCAGGTCTCTGAATACTTCCTCTAAACAAGCCGTAAATAGTACTGTGAGATGGTGTCTCCTCGCCTTACTTTCTTATGGGAATTATCTCTTTATGGAGGACTCATGGTTGCTGTGCAGCCACTGCAGGTATGCAACACATTTGGATATGCCTCATGTTTACTCAGGAAGACACAGGCGCGTAAAAGAAGTACGCGGACCTAGAAATGGAGCAGTCCTGTTCATTTTCTACGCCCGTTCACTTGTACTACTGGGGACAAACGTTTCCAGGGCGCATCATCAGGAATCGAAGCCAATAGCTCTGTTGCTAGCCGGTGTCCGAAGACCGGACTTAACAGTCTGAATGTCGGACTCTCATGTTGTGACATCAGCTAGTGAAATCCAGAAATCGCAGAAGAATGTGGCGCTTGTATGCCAGATTTGCTTTTCTTGCGTCGTGGAAACCTTTGTCCCAGTAGCACTTTTTTCTTCCCTCCTGTGTTTTTCTGAATATGCACCAAAACGCCCAGCAACAAGTATGCCTCATCGATATATACACACCCTTAGTTCGTAATGTCTGTATGATTGTCGAGGTTTCGATGAGTCAAATGATATCTTGTAATCTATGAATACTATCTATCGGGGTTGTACATTGCGACCATTTGTTCCATCACCTGGTTGATAGGGTGGATATCATCTATTGTAGTTGTGTAGAGGAACCTTTATCTGAAAGTCTATCTGATCCTTTGGTTGATTGAGATCTAAGATTGTCCTGCTTCAATTACGATTGCTTTAGGAAATATCTTGGGCGTAATGGATAGTAAGCTGATTTGTCTGGGTAAATTTCAACACCTTGATGTCCGCCTTTCTTACGGATTAATATATTGTTTGCATTCGTCTGAAAATTCCGGCAATATAGATATCATGATTGGCACTGCGTGCACTGAGTAGCCAGTTTTCCTAAAGAAAGCACGATCTCTCCACTGTCTTTTAACAAGTCTGGGGCATTGTGTGCAATGAGTGGACAGTTTTTCTAGTATGATCTCTCGACCGTCTTTTAACAAATCTGCAGTTAGCTAATCCTCCCCAACTGCTTTCCCCTTTTTATTGGTTCTAATGCCTCCTTCGTTTTTCTCTACCGGAGGAACGTCGGATTGGTTTGTACTACTACTGCCACTCTCATTATGCAGTCCTGATTACTTTGGATTCTGTATATATCAGTGTAGAACTCTTCGGGTACTTTGGCTATCTTGTCCACAATGGTAACAACATCGCCCGCTTTGTACACGTTGGCACATACATTTGATTTTTGCCTATGCATAGTGTCATATTCACCGCATTTAGGCTGCCGCTGTTTCTCACAGCATGCTGAATTTTCTCCAAATTATACTTCAGTTTGTCGGATACTCTACGCATATTGATTAGCTTTGATTACTCTGCTATCCGTTTTATCTGTTCGGTCGGAGGCTGTCATTCTTTGGCGTTTCTTAATCAGGTATTTCATCTGCATAGGTAGCATACGAATACCCTGTTTGACTAGCTACCACCTATTTCACTACGCACTCAGTAATATATCTAAAATTATCATTCATTACTTCTGCAGTAATTAAGCTCGACTGCATCGGTTAAAGCATATATCAGTTCTGGTGCGAGATCCTTTATTTGTGTATACTCTTGCAGCTAATATCAGCCCCTTTAATTACAGCGACAAATTAAAATAATCGAAAATAAATCCAACTGCTTATTATTATTATTATTATTATTATTATTATTATTATTATTATTATTATTATTATTATTATTATTATTATTATTATTATTATTATTATATGTTTGATGGGCGAATTTAAGGGGCATGGAGGGGCATGGAGGGACAAGGAAAGGGAGGATCATCTTTCATATTATGGCACCACAATTGCTTTTGAATGCGTTTCCAGCTAAGTTTTCATTTTCGTAGGGAAGCACGGACACGATTTATGGTGGCGTCAACCAAAGTAAGCTTTTCACTGCTGCCACTATAAAACTTTCTCGCTCCTAGACTCTCCGCGAGTGCTGTTACGAGATCCGGCTAAATTTAAACCCAAATAACGGCTCATAAACTCCGCGTAGGAACCTGAATGGTTGCAGGGCGCCTCTCCGCACCGAGACATTAACAGCGGGCTCCAGTGTATGTTTTTCCAGTGTGCACGGTTTAACATAACCGACAAGACGGGACTCTCCCATTATAGAATTTCTAGCCATATCCAAAGAGATTGGAGATTTCTACAACTCTCACAGGCGCCCTGCGGCAAAGTCTAGGTGAATTTGCCTGCGGCCGACTTTTGTTCTCAAAGCACCTACCGGAGGCGATGATCGACGCGCACAAGCCTGGCTCAGTTTCCTTGCGCTTGCTCTCAAATCTCGGAGGCCACTTATATGCAACGCCATACATAGGCGTGCAAAGCCGTGCCTAGATCGCGAATACGGTGGTCGCGAAAGAGCCCGAGGCCCAAGTGTTCCCTCTCGTCCAACAACGTCCCATAAACTGGCCTACAACTACAACCACGTTCTATTGTGTACCCGCTCGCAGATTACGTTATCACATGCGTGTGCGGACGTGCTGCCATCGAACGAATGAACCGTGCACCTCACGTTGGTGGCTAGAGCCGCTGCGCTCCTTCACGGCGTCCGTTGTAACTACTAAAAGAGCTAACTTGTGCTCGTTCCGCCAGAGGCCGGCACACAACCACAGCTCCGCGCATGCGCAACTGTCCCCGCCCCACGGCGGCGAAAGAAAGGCGCGAAGGCGGCGCGGCAACGCTGGCAGACGGCAGCTGCTGCCGGGCCAATTTGATAATGCAGAGGTGTGGTGAGGAAGCAGTTTTCCCGAAGTTTGTTCGACGAAAACTGGCCACTGCGGTGTTTAGTCTGCTTATTCCATGTGCAAACTCGGCTGTGCGATGCCGACAGTGAGTGCAGCGAGGACCGTGTGAAAGTGTGGCGACTGGTGGTCGCGCGCGTGACTCATATCGACGACGCCGAGCGTCTGTCCCATGTGAGAAAACGGCAGTGTGGATGCTTTCTTATGACAAGAACTTCCGAATTCCCATTCGGTCGCGGGACCGGTGTGACTGGTGCCATGTTTTGGTTCTTCCTGTGCGTCCTTCTCCAGGCTGCGCTGCCAACTTCAGTGGCAAAGAGTGAGTTCTCACTTTGTTTTTGTTTTAGCACCAGCTCCGAGAACTGTCAACTAGGCGCGCTTGTCGCGGCGGCCGTTATGTCGCGCTATTAAGCTTGTTTGCGCTGACCGTGGTGTCATGCATGCACCTCAGTAGACTTCATTCTTCCGAAAATGTGAACTGGACGAAATTATTTGGTAGCGACTGTTACGGTGTCCGCGGACAGAACTGCGCATGTGAACCCGCATTGAGCTGTCAGCTACATTTTCTCCAGTCTAGCTTTTGAGACGAGCTTACTTTACCTGGGAAGTCGAATATACTTTGTTTGTTTCAAACTACTGATATTTTGCTCATAGAATAATTTTTGCACCGTAAGAGTCGACGATAGACGTTATCTCACATGTAACTTTTTTTCTACCTGGCGCCGGATGACAGTGAAGTTAGTATTGGAGGCCTTGCCAGTGGCTCCACGTTCGCACACTGCCAGCAAAACAGATTGCACGTCTCCACCAGCAGCAAGTGTCATAGCCACTGAATGACTGAGAGAGGCGCGTAGCGCAAACAGCGGCCGTGTGGTTTATGTCAGGCAGCACCGTATCGGGCGTGCGTGTCGAGATACACGATCTCCGGTCGGGCTGCGCGCCCAGCGGGCTCGAACAATGTGAAGCCTCTGTGCACGCCACATGCTACCCTCGCCGGAGCGTTCAGGGCCGAAGCAGAAAGATGGTGCTGTGTATCCCTGTAGAAACTTTCGCGGTATGAGCGGAAGTTTCAACAAACGGGCCGTACGTTCATCTGTTTGCTTGCTTAGTTGTCTACTACATCTCGACCGTCTGCGCCGCTCACTGCTGTTTATCGGGCTTGACATACGTGCGTACAAACAGGAGAATTTCACTGCATGCTTGGGTTTCTCGCGAACAAGTGTCTTGCAGCGTAGCGCCGTCGGCACTCGCCACGCACTGATTGTAGCTGATAGAGCAGGTTTACTCTCGTAGTGGAATACATTTTATGACATATTGGTTTGTGTGGAGCACCCAAACTACAGCGTTTTCATGCGTTCGCGTTAGTAAAATAAAATTCTGAAGGCGATGGTGGTTTGAAAGGATGTATGGAAATGAAGGGTTGTTATGCGCTCAGTCAGCAATCACAGCCTAATAACTCAGTTATGACTCAGGAATACACATAGCAAAAGCAGTTCCAACCCTTCAGCCGCTCGGTCCTCTACACGTCGTTTCAATTTCGAAGCGCAATAAAAAATAAAAGCAATTTTCTGGGGGCAAATTTCCCCTCCAATACTGCTCGCTCTTGCAAATATTATCACACTGGGTTGTGGTTTCGAAAATTGCGTACCTAATCCTTCACGAATTTCGCTTTATATAAGGCACACCTGGCTGGTCTAAATTCGAAGTCATTCGAACTTAAGCCAATCGGCTCACATTGTGGTACAAGCAGGCTGGGGGAACCCTCCGTGAAGAACAACAGCGATGAGAAGCTTAGTGTTAATGGCTCGTAGTGGTTGTGTATGCCACCTAATTCAGGAAGCGAATATTGGCGCTCATCAGCGTTTAACTTTTTCACGGATAATGACTGGACCCGCTTGACTGCGGCTTATTCCTTCCTGTGCGCGTGCTTGAAAGCCGATTGATGGCTCGAGGTAGTTAACATATCATGAATGGGAATGTCATGTCCACAGACAGGTTAAAGCTAAGGAGAGCTTCTGAATCGTTAGAGGGAAATAAAGGGGGGGGGGGGGGGTGTATGTTGTTGGGGTAGTGAAGAAGTTCAGTTCAGTTCAGTCGTTCAGTCGTGTCCGACTCTTCGTGATTCTATGGATCATGTCACGCCACGCTTTCCGGTCTCTCACTATCTTCCTAACATAGTGAAGAAGGAGCTGCGCTATTAAGGAGGTGAGATGGATGAGCGGTTAAGGAGGCTGCAGCGCAATTTTTTGAAAACATAGTGCAAATGAAGTCAAGGATGACACAGATGTAGATCTGTCCTGTCTACATCTCTGTCGTCCTTATCTTTATTTGCGCAATATTTTCAAGAGGTTTCTGCCATCTAGTTCAATGCAAACATCTGTTACTGTAGCCCACAGCCTCGTTTTCGAGAGCTGGGCATGGGGGCCAACTTATCACGACATGTTGTGGAGCCACAGATGAAAGAATTTCGAGCGCCACGTATTAAACGAGAAAATTAGAACAGAGAGATGAGGCCCCGACTAATGTCACCAATTGTATCCTGACCAGTTAGTAAGGCCTTGTAATGCAAAAACGAATTCCCCGCCACACAGGGGGCTGGGTATTCGTGTTTTTTTTCAGGCGATCATCGTTTGCTTGCGGATTGGGGAAGAGTTTCTCGTGGTTTCCGTCAATCCTCCGTTTACTAGCGTTGAGAGAAAAGGGCAAAAGAGCATCTAAAGGTAATAAAACATGCAATGAGGAGAAAGAAACTATTCATCCGTCACCACCACCGTCACCCTCCACTTCTCAGTCGTTCCATCGCTCCCTTTCTCCCGTCTTGTTATTTAAAGTCCGTGCTGTTCTCTGTGGGGTTAACCTATAATGCCGAGCACTATTTTGGCTTGCGTATTGTTGAATCTCATTGATCTTATTTTATTCTTTTTGTATTTGTACTGTACGGGGGGCATATTCGACTGGAATATACTGGGGCATATTCCAGTAGTGTACTACGGGAATTGGGACGGGCTGCCCAAGAGAAGGAGAAATGGGCGAGGAACGTACCTACGCATGCATTAACTCAAGGACCCCGTGTTTCTAAATCTTGCCCTGAGAAGTAATTATTTTTGGTGGTCAAAAGATTGTTGTGAACTAATGGGATGCCTTCATAAAAACAATGGGGGCATGCAGCCCCCCAGGTGATGCGTGCAGAAATCATTTCCCCTAGGAAAGCTGCGTTACTGATACTCATTTCTCTCTAAGGTCCCTTGTGGCCAGCAATGTTTTGTATTATCCATACTACTACTGCTACTTCTAGTATAGTAGCGTGAATAGAATAGGGAAGTGACTACACAAGTTAAAATGGACCAATTGGCCCAACAAGCAACTATTATACTTCCACTACTACTACTACAGCACCTTAATCTACTACTTCTACTTTGCAACAACTGTTCTTGTTATAAAAGTCGTAGAATAATTGATTGTTGGGCCAGTTATTGTTTACTTCAACTTATGCTACCAACTACTACTACTACTACTACTACTACTGCTGCTGCTGCCACCACCACCACCACTAACTGCCACCACAGCTGCTACTACTACTACTACTACTACTACTACTACTACTACTACTACTACTACCACTACTACTACTACTACTACTAATACTACTACTACTACTACCACTACTATTACTACTACAGTACTAGTATAGTACTTTTACTAATATTACCACGAGGATCTATAGAATCACATACGCCTATTTGTGCAACTTGCACCGGGTGGTCATTCGCCTGCCGAATATACGGCTAAGCGGGGTTTATCACGGAGCCCACGTGGTATTTCTCACAAAGGAAACCATTAACAACGTCTGGCGATGGAACGGGGTCTAAATGGCTTCATGGTCGCTATAGTTATATTTTCGCCACAGTTAACTCATGCCTGCAGTACTGATCTTTTTGAGGTTTCGAAAGCATCTTCGCTGACAAATTCAAGCGTGAGATTCTTTGTTAACGGCAAGCGCTGTGGGTTACTATCGCGATATGTACCAGTACGGACAAAAGGAAACGAAGCACGCTATTTCCTTCAAAATTTTTTCACGCGTTGCGTAATTGAAACTGGCAATCGTGGTATGTGCGAACTGGCAGTAAACGCCCGTGGGCTCTCACTTGGACAAATAATGTTTCCTTATCTCTAGTGCAGAAGAAGAGATTTTAATTTGAACGGAAAATCGTGCTCCGTCTACTTATGTCCGCACCTGTACAGCCGCGCACGGCTACGCTGCATTTTAATAACTGGAAGCATTGTGTGGAAAGACAGGCATACATGCATGAATCGGATTTTGCCCGCCAATTCACGTCACGTGTGGGACGTTCGCGCAGTGCCTCCGGACTTGCAGCATCACGGGCGAAAGACAACTAGGCGCGATAAGCGCTCGTGAAAGCGCAGTTCCGTGACATGGCCGCATGCATTACGCACAGTGATAATTCGTGTGCAAAAAAGAAAAAAAAAAAAGAATATGAGGGCTAAATTTAACGCCCTTGCACAAGCGCTATCGACTGACTTTATTCGTGGAAGGCAACGCCATATAAAGGCCTTCATCTTCATGCATCTTCATGTTTACACCAGTCTTAATGCTCTCAACCTGAATAAAGAGTTTAAAACGCAGCAATGAGTATCAGTGAAACCATCAGAGAAACGGCTCAGCGTTTCTCACCGGCGAGGCGACAACCAACCAGCTTCTTTACTTAATACTTTCCTTTTTTTTTTTTCTTTTCTTCCGCGCACTCACAATTGTAAACCAAGCGGCAACAACCTTCGGTATAATGTCTAGCATATACGCCAAGCTGTACGAATCGCGGGAAGGGTTCGCCGTGCTGCGGGCTATAAAAGAGCGCTTGTCACACCGTGATGCCTCGTAGGGCTTACCCGCGAATACCCGTTTAATCCGAAGCAGATCAAGACGGATGATTCGGAGGGAACGATAACTTCCGTGGGCTCTTCTCCGCTATGCTCCTCCCTAACAGCTCCCTCCCCCGAAGACATCCCCCCCCCCCCCCCCCCCTTCCCCCGACCTCGTAACCCCGACGCCGATTGGAGCAGTTGTGCGGCGTTGTCTAAGCGACCCTTGCGCGTGGTGCTTCTATACCCTTTTCGGCAATATCTCCACCCTAGAGCACTGTCGAAAATGTGAAGGAGTTCCGAGTTCGCGAAAGATGCAGATACAACGCAAGGCGGCCTAGATGTTTTGCAGAACAAAACCGCTCGCAATCTCGAACCCTGTTCTTTCTTCCGAGCCACCCCCCCCCCGGCCTCCGTCTCGGCGTTCCGGTAGACGCATTCTCTTCGCCCTGTGCCGGCTGTGTATTTCCTTTCTTCTCTTCTTCTTTGCTATACCTACTCGATTCACTGTTGACTGCCTGTGCGAAGTTGCGTGTTTTGTTTTGGGTTTCATCGTATTGACGGAGTTGCTGTTTCGGCCTACCGTGCAGCGAGGGAACGTACGCGCTATGGGGGACGGAGGGTTTAGGAGAACGACGTCGAGTTTTCGATTTTTCACTCTGTTTTTCTCTTTCACACTTTCTATTATTCCTCGAGCGCGTCTTGCGATCCATTGAGCTTTGTTTTCAAATCTAGTGCCTCCGTGACCTGATGCTCTCGTCTCAGTCGAAACGAGAAATGAAAGAGAATGAGCGAAAGGAGAAATAGAATGAAGGAGACAGAGAAAGTTAAATCCAGAAGTTTTTGTCGGAATGTGCGCAGCGCCGGATTGTTAGCCCCTCCGCGCAGCATGCACGGAGGGGAATTTGCATACGCCGTGATTGATGGTCGATGCTTGACATGCCGTATATACTATATAGGCGTGTTTGCGTTTTGACATTGGCGCGCTGCGAAGTCTTGATATTGTCGTGTTCCTCGTGCGCGCTTTATTCTTTCCTTTTCACCAGTTGTTTTCTTTGTTTTTGTTCTCGACTATGTTAGTCTCCGCACATTCTTCCCAGAATTCCTTTCGGATTTTGAGGTGGCCCAGTTTCCCCCTACAGTGCCTTCAGCGTCTTCGATTCGTCAACTTTGATTCGTCTGGCCAGGTTGTTTGAGATTCTGTGAGCTATGCTAATGTTTCGTTCCTCTCCAGAGGCCTTAAAAGGAGCGGAGCCATCGTGACATCTGTGCCGATATTTTGGGGCGCAGTGCAGTTCACTGTATTGCCTGTTTACGGCTAGTGTTGTTCTTGCTTAGTTGAAGAAGAGAACCTCAGCGGCTCGTTCGCGGAGCCGTAACTCGCAGAAACGTTTGCATATGGAATCCTTTGGGATCGGGCTGTCGTTTTTTCCGAGTGGCAGCTCTAACATCAAAAAGCGCCACCTGCCGGAACAAACGTTCTTTGGCGGTGCGGATCAAAGTTCATGTACGAACGGGCTTGGCTTTTGCTTTGAGCTCGGTTGATCATGGATTCTCTCGGGGGGATCAGCTTCTTTGTATGTGGTCCCGCATGATCCGGCGAGCTGTCTCGTTCCTTTTTGGTCTGATAGAGGGCGAAGTTGTCCCGGAGAATGGATATTAAGCACGGGGAGGAAGTAGTAAAGATAAGTAGTAATAATAAGGATGTTGGAAGTTCGGGGATCGTAGTAGTGTGTGCCATTCTTTAACACGTGTCAAAGCATGCCGCAAATTCTTGATCGCAGCAGTTGTGAAAATAGCCTTCCTCTTTCCCCTACCCTTTATCCGTCGTCGTCATCCCAGTTGAGTGTATTGCACAAAAGGCATAACACCCATTTGGAGCTTTGATACTACCGCTGTCGAATTTTTCCTTAATATTTACCAAACACCTCACGTCGTCTGTGCCTCGGCCGCCACATTTGCATCCTTTCCTTCTAAACACGTACGCGGTGACTACTGATCAGAAAAAAATTAGTTGTGACTTATCTCTTGTTAACCCTAGTTGAATTGCGATAGCAACAGCGGTATCTTCTTTGCCTGCTACATTATTCCTCTATCACGCCCTATCAGTGTAAGGTGCTACATTATTGGGGATACTTAAGCTGATCCCTTAATAGTATGGCGCAACAGCCTTACCTTTCCTATCATTCTCTTCTATCTTTCTCCTTTAAACTCCTCATTCCCCTTCCCCAGTGCAGGGTAGCAAACCGGAAGCTTTCCTGGTTAACCTCTCTCTCTCTCTCTCTCTCTCTCTCTCTCTCTCTCTCTCTCTCTCTCTCTCTCTCTCTCTCTCTCTCTCTCTCTCTCTCTCTCTCTCTCTCTCTCTCTCTCTCTCTCTCTCTCTTTCTCTCTCTCTCTCTCCTCATCCTCCTCCTCCTCCTCTTGCTCGGCTGTTCATGGTCAAGCGTGGCCACCGCCGGAGTCACGTGACGGCTCGAAACCTGGCGCAGTATAGCTATCGCAATAAAACCGCACATTTGCGCTGCGCTCTTGGCCTCACGTCTCCATATGATCATAGGTCGACCTTGGTACTGATGGTGCTTTGAATTCTCGATTGCACATAACTACATGAGAAATCAGGGGCACCGAATTACGGTGAATGCGCTTTGAGGAACAAATTACAATTCGCTCGTGGCGAGCCACGGCCTTTAATTGGAAATGGACGCGTCTGATGGCCATGGATCTGATATGACCAGTAAGCGTTGAGCTTCAACTTAAAGCTTTGGCATCGTAATTCAACTGTCTAGGGTCTTAATATAGCGTGGTTGTAGGCCAGCTACGATGTACACTCGTGAGCAAAAGTAGTATACAACACTCAACCGTGGCGGAGCTCGAAAAAACTGCATCTCAACTTCATCTAGCAACAGCTATCTAAGATCGAGACAATAGTGGCAGTGCCTCATTTTATCCACATGCAATGTGCCGATGTCGCTGTCCATTACGCTGTTGCTAGATGGGATTTCGTTACAGTTTTTCGGAGCTCTGTCACAGGCTGAGTGTTGTATACCATTTTTGCTCACGACTGCTGTATATACGCTTTCCTTATTATGTCCATCGTGCGCACTGGCGACTTCGAAGTACCATCAGATGCCTGCGACCGCGCCTGCTCTTTCGACATCTGGCCAGCTGGAAGGGTAAATCTATCGAGCCATGGTGGGTTCCCGTGTGTGGAGCTCGAACCCTCTGAGGCTAGTGCATTCTCCACCCGGCACGTGTAGTATATATATCAAGCTCTAGACGCGCCGCGTATACGGTTTAATTGGAGCGCCGCGATACGTGGCTTGCGCACGGTAGCAGCCGCAGCTGAGTACAAGGGGCATGGAAGGGGAAATACGTTGTTCTCCCCCTCCCCTTCCCTTCCTCCCGGGCGGCACGTTTCCGGTGTACTTTGTAATCCGGATGGATGACGGGCCGCTCGCGTAGAGAGAAAGAGTGGGAGAGAGAGAGACCTCAGCTCGCGTTCGAGCCAGGGCTGCGGCGGCGACAAATTGCGTCGCACCGGCTTCGTGTGGGTGTGCGTGCGTGATCGCGCTTCTGCGTACACGCGCTATATTGCGTCTTCTCGACGCCGACACTCTTCTCGTGCCCAACGCGACCCCTCCATAGCATAGCCGGAGAAGGATCGAAATAGCACCGTAATACATCCGCCAGTATTGCTGCGTTGTTGGCCTTCTGGACGGCATCATTCATGCTTTGTTCTCCTCATGGCGAGGGCTTTAACTAAACTATATCTAAACGCTTATAATATTGTACACTATAACAGAAGGGAACTGTATAGATATAGCGCGATTTCACTGACAAGTCACCTATACAGCTAAATCGGTACACGTATAATTTTCAGTTCATTTAAGTCTATTCGGATATGGTACACAATTCGTATTATGTCGACCAAGTGACGCGGCAAAACGATACATGGTACATTCCCCAGCAAAGCAAACTTGCACACCTGCGGGCTATAATCGCCAGAGAATCGAGTCCCACCGTTTCCCATTCAACCTGGTCGACCTTTTTGCCCGTCAGTTCTACATAGCTGTTCCTGTTGGTATTGGTATGGCAGCCGAGCTGTAAGCTATAACCATCGTTAAAAGAAAATTAAGTGCTCCATTTGACGTGCTTTGTTTTCCCACAGGACAGCCGCGCTTTCCGTCGCACACCCGCTCTCACGAAAATTCGCGGTCCAATTTGTATCAAAGATTCTTGCTGTTTCAATTATCTAGCTCGTTACTCACCGTGTATCGTATTATATATATGTTGATTCGTTTTATTCGATACATGTTAATTTGAAGAGACTATTTATTAAGTTAATTGGGCCGTGTAAGGTGCATGTCATCAAATTAAATAATATTCGAAGTAGGCTTAACAAGGCATGCACGGGATGGAATATATCCGAACTACAGAAGGAGTGATGTCTAGCTATTACGTCATTTTGTTTTTTAATGGGTGGCATTAAAGAGAGTGGAACGCCCTGAATAATATACCTGCGGGCAGTAAAACACATTATGCATGAAACCTGTCGCAGGGCCGCTCCGCTGCTGCTCGCTTCTTCCGGCAGCTCGCGGTGTGTATGCTATATACTGCACAGCATAAGTGCATAATATAGCGAAACAATGGAGGGGACGGCCGCACGGCCCTACCGGTGCCTGGCGCATATGTCAGCCCGCTGCCCTCAGGGCTCCAGGTTCCTTTTCGGCTATTGAAATTAATGGAAATCCCGCCAGCCGTGCGTTGACTGTGCGCTTCTTTAGTCCGCGCGCCAATTTCGCTTATTCGTTATCTCTCTCTCTCTTTATGTGCCGCCTGCCTCCTTCTCTCTCTCCTTTATTATCCGCGTTTTAAGCTGGGACTCGTGAGAGTTTTGAAACCGCCTTTTCTCATTTCCGACCCGCGATGAGCAAAACCTGGCGTTATTAGTTATCATCGCGCAACTGTTCTTTAATTTTTTTATCTCGCTTCCGGTGGAGAACCTCGCATTTTCCGTTCTCCTCCCCGTCCTCCTGTGGTCTCTTCCTCTCCGTGCGCGCTTGACCCCGCACGCGTATAGTGCGCGTGCGTGCTTTGTGAGTGCGTGGCCGGCCGCGCACGTGCGAACGGGAAATGATATTATGAACGGGGACTGGTCTCGTCTCGTTACGGGGCGCACTTATCTTCCCATAACTAACGAAAAAAGTTCCCTGTTCCGCCGTTGTTCATGCCATGGTCGGTCATATCGCACGCTTTGACTCTAGGAAGATTTCTCGAGAGAGAAAGAAGGAATCGGGGTGAATGATTTCCTGAAGAAATTCGAAGGGATTCGCGTTAAAAATACGTCGGGATGCAAGCGGCTCTGGTTATTGCTCGCAACTCGTTGAAAAATGGTGTGCGTGAGAAACCGACCGTAATTCTCCTTGTCTAGCCTGAGGATGATAACAGCGATGACAATGCCGCTGCAGTTAGTGATAGTGATAATGAGGGTAGTAGCGATGACAGTGACGGTGCATTGCGCTGATAATGATGATTCCATTATCATTATCGCCCCCTGCTCACCGCGTTTCATTTCGTATCAGCCACCCGAACGCCGTCCACAAACCTCGAGCATCCAGTTCTGCGCATCTCAAATCATTTTTTTTCCCTCAGACTGCAAGAGACTGGAACGACCTGCCAGCTGTAGCCTTTGCCCATCCTGACCACGAATTTTTCAAGCCATTCATCACTGAACTAATTAAATGATCTGTTAGCCCACCCCTCATGTAACGCCCCTCGTGGTCATTTGAGGTACCAATAAATAAAAAGAAAGTTAGCGCTAGTGACCATGGTGGTGATAGTAGGGGTGAAGTTTACTATACAGTTAATGAAAACAGCCATGTAAAGTGGGTTTCGCTATTTCCGCTCTCAAGCATACTTAAGCGCAGTTCTGTAATTGTTTGGTTAACCATTGCGGATATCTAGCGGTCAGTAGAAAGAAGAGTAAATTGAAGTAAAGAGATACGAAGTCGTAGCTCTCCCACCTCCCGGATAGAAAAGGCAGAATCGTTTCGTTTGCACTCGCTTGGGCGCTAATGATCCCTGTCCGTCTTGAGTGGATGGCCTAGCTGCCCGGTATCCTCCTGTAATTCACTGCCGTTGGCTCTGTGTTTTACTCTGTGATCGTCTCTGCGCCGGCGATGTGTAGGAACGGGTGCTTGTAGTCCTCATTAATGGATACGGCTTCGAATGGCACAGACGCTTTTGACTGATTAGCTATGCAACATTACGTTTAGTTTACTTAAGAGGAGTGTGACGTGTTGTGAAATTTCTTGTAGAGGTGAACCGTATCGGCGTAGTCACAAGTGCACCACTAGAAGAGAAACAGCGTAGTTTGTAATTTTAGCCTCTTTTGTGAATGGCTACTTTGCTTTCTCTAAAGAAAATAAGAGATGCGATCCAATTTGATTCGCGGCCTTCACCTTGCTGCGCCCGAATCCAGTTTTGCATAGATAAAACGGACTAGCGCCATCTGTCGGTCGTAAGTAGCGAACACTCTGGTAGCTCGGCGGGGACAGGGTGCGCGAGCGCGCTAATTGTGATCGCCTAGTTGTCCATCACGCAATTGTCATGGCGTCGTAATAGGTTGCGGAACGCTGGTATGTTACCCATCATAGTGCTCCGTACACCCACTTCACCCCGCCGGGGTGGCGCAGTGGTTACGGCGCTCGACTACTGTTCCCAAGGATGCGGGATCGAATCCCGGCCTCGGCGGCAGCTTTTCGATGGAGGCGAAAAGCAAGGCGCCCGTGTGCTGTGCGATGTCAGTGCACGTTAAAGAACCCCAGGTGGTCGAAATTTCCGGAGTCCTCCACTACGGCGTCTCTCATAGCCTGAGTTGCTTTGGGACGTTAAACCCCACAAACCAACCAAACCAACCACGTACACCCACTTCAGACGTGTATGACTGCTCACAATAACACATTAATGGTGGTGCGATTGCGATCAGTACGCCCCTATTCACAGGTCCTGTCTCCACACACACGTAAAATTCATAATCTATAGAGTATCACCTTGACATCACATTCGACCATTTCCTTTCGTCCAGAAGTGGCGTAATTGTTTTTCATTCGCCCTGGTATAGTACCGTGCTTCAGGATTGCATAACACTACGCATCCCGCCTGCTAGCAAAGACCGGGGATGCGTGTTGCCTGTTTAATCCTCAGATCGTTCGACTGCGAAGCGTCCCTGGTATCCGTACCGGTTGAACCAAACGAATCCAAAAGAAACGCCTCCCGAACGTACAACGCCTTTGTGTACCGCGGACAGTCGGTGCACATGGTGTTCTTCAAGCACCGCACTGACTTATCTAACGCCGCTTGAAAGTCGCTCCAGGGCATAGTCGACACAAGTGAAATCGACCGAGCGAGTCGCGGGTGAGAACTCGTCGCTTGTCGCTCGGGGCTGCGACCGCCGGAGGGCTCTCGTCTTCCGTAAAACGAGCGCGCACAGCGGTCCCTGGGGAGATGCAGATAACGGGGACAAAGCGTCGGCGCTTGGATTACTCCAATCTGTGCCCCGGGGCTCTAGTGGACCTCCGCGGGAGCTGCACGTAGTGGTGGTTTCTTCGGGGGTGGAAAGAAGTGGACCACGTGCGGCCTCTATAAATTCGAACGAGAGTAAGGGAGAGAGAAAGCTTTGATTTGCATTTTACCCCGCGTTCTTTGCTTCTCCCGCCTTCTCTCTCTCTGGCTTGATGAACAGCGATTTGTCAGGGCCGATTAGCGACGCGGTGTGGAGATGGGGAAGGAGTTGGAGAGGAGGTTACAACGCTAAGCCACGTTTAGCGGGGCATCTCCCGGTTCTTTCAGAAACAGGAGCCTCGCGACGCTGTCCCCAATGACACAAGCCGCACCGAGAATAAGATACAAAAAGAAAAAACAAGACCGCGGGACGATGCACCAGTAGAGTGAGAGCAGGAACCAAATCGAGGTTTCCGGAGCCAGTCCGTTTACTTTCTCTTCTCTGCTTCTTGTCTGTCTATCGTTTTTCGTTTTGTTTTTATTCTTACGTTTTATGCATCATGCCTGCCTGGCTTCCTGGAAGCAAAGGGACAGCAGGGGCGATGAAGGGGGAAAGACGTAGTGGGAGTCGGAAGATGGAGACGACGATCTCAGGACGGTCTGTCGTCGCGAGCTTTGCATGTTACCTCTCTTGCTTCCTTATCCGCATTTTTTTTCCTCCCTTGTTTCGTTTTTTTTTTTCCTTCTTTCTTGGCCCGGCTCCGTTGCTCACCCAATGCAGGCACGCTGGCTGCGACTGTCGTTAACGGCGCGGCTCGCAAGACGGGGGTGTGACTGGGTGGCGCTTGGCCCGCGTCTGTGGAGAAGCAGCAGAGCTGGGGTTGATGGAGATTTGACGCCGTTACTTGCACACTCTGTCCTCGCTGGCTTCTTTCTCTTCTTTGAGTCCTCAATTCGCTTCGTCGCCCTTCCGGGCTCTTTCTTCGGCTTTCTTTCTTTCTTTCTTTCTTTCTTTCTTTCTTTCTTTCTTTCTTTCTTTCTTTCTTTCTTTCTTTCTTTCTTTCTTTCTTTCTTTCTTTCTATCTTTCTTTCTTTCTTTCTTTCTTTCTTTCTTTCTTTCTTTCTTTCTGTACTCGCGTTGTGGAGTGTTGCGTGCACTTTTCGACCGACTAGAGCGTCTCTGCTCTTCTCGGAACGTCGCCCGTGGTCTCTCTCTGCGCGCAACAGCTACGGCTTTGAATGTACATGAGCGCCGCTAGCGCGCGCGCGCGTTCTTCTGGCATTCTTGGGAAGTCGTTTGTGCATGCGGGGTAGCGTCGGCGCGCAAATGAGTCCGACGGGGGTCGTGGCTCGCGTGCCATGCTCCGTGCCTTCTGACGATGAATCGAATAGACGATCAAAAAGTAAAGAAAAAAAAATGGCGAGGAAGAAAGAAGTGAGATATAGTGAGAAAAAACAAATGCCACAAGCGAGGAGAAGCTTAGAGGAGTGGTGGCCAGACTGGTATAATGGGTAATTTGCTCCCTCTCGTTTCTTCGGGCCTTCGATTCCGGTGGCCAAGACCTAAATAGAGGCGCGCTGCTGCTTTTCAGTGCGGCGTGGCGACGGGTTTTCGCGGAAGAAATTTACGTTATTCTTATTTAATAGTTGTGCTATGTTTTCTTCTTTTGCTTTGAGGGGAAAGGGGGAGAGGAGGGTCGAACGAGAAACGGCGTGATTGCGTGGCTATTTATGTGAAGGAGAGAGCAGGTTTGATGTCCTCTCGCGCGTGGCCGATACGCGGTAATTAGCGGGCTGAAATCCCCGTTTCCAAGGTTGCACGTCGCGCTTATTTTCGAAGGTGTTTCACCCGTGTTTGCGACACGGATGAGCAACGTTAACGTTTATGGCTGCGCTCTTAATTGCTCCAAAGCTAGCCATCATCACAATCCCCATCTCGATTCTCTTCTGTCAGCTTCGTATGTCTTTTACATGGTTGATGTTCTGTAGAAAATATCTCTAGAAAAAAAATTTCGTTTTTCTTAAAGACCAGTCAGGCTAAGCGCAGAAATTACCAGATTTTTTATATCCGCGCTGACTTGCGCCGCTGACTTGCCGTTGCTAACTGAAGACTATGCAAAAGTAAAAAAGGAAGAAAAAATGTAGAAGCTGTATAAAACACAGATTTCCTTAATCTTGTGCTACTTGCTCTTTAACCCCACTACATAAGTACACAGCCCCCCATTCAATATGAATACTGCCAATGCCGTGCAGCTTTGTCAGAAGCCGATTTGACGACCAGCGTCAAATCGGCTTTAGGAGTGTATCGGGGAAATGTGTGAATGCGACTGCACTGAAATAACAAGAGGCGAAAATTGTTTGCGGTTTCGTAAACATTAACGGGGAGGCGGGGGGGCCACTTCGCAGCGGTCCTCCGATCATTTTGCGGGTGGCGCCTTTTGCTCATGCTTACTCAGCATGCGGTGCAGTATGCATTTCTGGCTTGCTGTTTACGCGATTCTTGGCCACCGTCTCCCCTGCCGTAGGTATTACTATTCGTTGTCGTATGCATTTGATTTGCATATCACTTGAAGAGCGGCACTTTTCAAGTTGCGCAATTTTTAATTATTCTTGTGCGACGTTGAAGCCTTGTAGTGTTTTCGTATCGTTTTTTGCCACACTGGTAACAAAAATATGCACGAGCGGATTGAAGTTGCGGACGATTGAAGATAGGCGGGTAATTGCTTTTTTTTCTTTTTCTCTTTTTTTGGCCCGATTGTGTAATACGGTCTCGTCTCTCAATTCTTTCCCCGATAGCTTTTAGAACAGCCCTTGGCACGTCCGTAGAGTGTGTTGGTCCTTATACTAGAACGACACCGCGTTACAAAAGGTGGAGTTTCTCTCATGTAACGCAGCAGATACGGGGGCTTTAAGTGTCACCTTAGCGGGGCATCCTAGTCCACCAAATGAACCAGCACCGATGAGCTGTAGGTACATCGAATTCTTGAGCTGACAGCGCGACGGGAAACTCAATCGATCAAAAGACACCGATCGAACGGTCTGCCAAAGCACTTCGCTTCCCTTCCAATATGAGGCGACGTAGAGTATCGGTATATAAAAATAGAATCTAGAATAGAGTAATTGCCGAAGTACGCGAGTCTAAAAACGCTCACAAAAGCGCTCTTTTTTTTTTTTTTTTTTTCAAAGGAAACCGCTTTCGCGGGATCTCCCCCACTTTTTCGTGCGACAAGCCAAATTGAAGACTCGAGGGTTCTCGCTGGGAAAGGAGTGGTAGCTGATCAAACGGAGAGCTCACGCGAGTCAGCCCGAAAAAAAAAAAAAAGAAAGAAAAAGAAGTGTAAGGATGTCTGAACGTGAATGAGAGTAAAACGCATTCTAGACATGCAAGGCTGCGAGAAGATGAAAAAAAAAAAGAGTGCACGAGGAAAAGACTCGCCGCATCGTTTGTATTGATTACAAACTTGACGACGCTGCTCCACGCCTGTATGCATGAGGCCCCGTGCTACTGCAGGAAGGGGGGGGGGGGGGGCGAAAAGCAACGCTCGTCCGGTTTCCCCGATCGGGGCCTGTGCAACGCCTCCGCTCTCTTCTCTCTCCAAAGACGAATACCTTTTTTTTTTTCTTTTGTCATATCTGTCTGGAAAGTTGCTTGTTGAAACTTTGGGCCCAAAGGGAGCAACTTTGTCTCAACGGAGACAAATGGGACAGCGAATTGCGTCTGTTTGCGGAGTCTATAGATGTGGTCTCATTGTCGGCAACGGTAGGCGTGTGGAGCTTTGTCTTCATCATTACTCGCTCCCATCCGCGCCGAAATATGCTTGCCTGAGGCGCCCTTTTTTTTTTCTTCTAGATTTGCTATTGTGCGTCGCTATTTTGTGTATCGTTTTTCGCCCTTTTCAGCAAGAAATCTGGGCAATATCGGCGGGCATTATTGTCTTCCGACTCTGTAGCGTTGCCCTCGTGCCTCTTTCTAATCACGGATCCCTGGTGCCGTATGTCGTGGCGATTTTCTTTGAACATAAATGCTCATGTATGGCGTCTGATACTCCTTGCAGCCCCGGCCCTGTTTTCTTATGGGCCACCCCTAAAGGGACATTAAGGAATAAATAATTGATGATTAGGATCATGATTACGACTATATCACTGTGCAGTCCGTGACGTCACGGCTGGTACGCACCAAGGAAGGAAAACCGGTACACGGGGTTGACTGGTTGGCATGCAGCGAATAATAATAATAAAAAAAAAACGACAGCAAAAACGAACTTACGAAATGCTACTCGTGGGTGCCATTTTGCTCTTGTAACGTACTAGTTGCGTTTACTTCGGGCAGTTCTGATTGGAAAGCACCCTGTCTGACAGAACCATAATGTCCTGAACTGGCTGGTACTCCGCTGCTGATCTGGATAGCCCTACCGCGCCTGGGATAACATTTTCTTTATTCGGCAAGGGAAGGAGGTGATTCTTTAGTTAATTCCGACACGCACGCTATGAATGCGGTGTCGTCTTTTTCGCTAAATAAAGTTACATTTGCAACCATCGGTGCGAAACGCGCCTGCCTTGGTTCGCGCGCCGATAAATTGCTTTATTGGATATTGGTGGTTTATTGGCTATTGGTTGTTTATTGTTTATTGGTTACATTACATATTCTGGAGTCCCATATATTTTGTCACGATGACGTGTTTTCATTGGTAAGTGACATTTGGAGATGGCGGTAAACAGGAGGAGGATGAGGGAGAGAAGGCCGATAAGTATTAAGAATAAAAGTGCATTCCTAATAATTTGGGGTTGAGGATCCTTCATCGCCCTAGCGAATTCCATCGAAGCCCCCCCCCCCCTCCCCCCCCCCCACACACACGCACGCACGCACACACGCACGCACACACACACGCACGCACACACACACGCACACACGCGCACACACACAAACACGCAAGCCGTCCTTTCGCACACAGTCCAAGTGTGGAAAGTTGGTAGCGTATATACGTCATATCATCACAGTGTGTCTGTTAGCGCCGCCCCATTAGTGTACCAAGAAATATTTCGTGCCTGTAACTCTGTGCTTAGCAGGATTACGCTCTATAAGATGTGCACGACTACCCTCGATGGCTCGTTGACCGAAGCCGAAGCTTTGCCCAGCAGATAAATGTGGCGGCTCTCGTAGCATGCGCACAGCACTCCGTTGGCGCAGTGGAGCACCGGAAACGGCAACAACCCCCTGACCCCGCTCGGCAGCGCGTTCATTACGGAATGAAAAGAGGCCAGAGAGGGTAAGGCGATCTCGCTGCCCCCTTCTCATTGAGGCGAATCCGCTGAGAGTTGCGTACGCACGCTTTCGTTGCGTAATTGCTTCGTTAGCGCCCACGCTTCGCGAGCGCCGCGGGAGGAGCGCCTGTCCCCACCCCATGGCTGGTTACGGTTTCAGCGCTGAATTAAGGACGAAACATGATCCGCCATGTGTGTACTCGACTGGCGGTCCTTCCCTACGCGTCAGAAGGACGGCGCACTCCAGAATGGTTTCGGCTCTGCCGCTTCGTGATCTCAATAGAGAATTTTGCCGGAACAGTCATTGTCGCTGGCTATCCGCTTCTCCGTGTATACAGGAGAAAGGGCGCACCAGAACTGCGCATGTGCATGTGGGTCCACGGTTGGCCCAGTTGCTAGGGCTTCCCACCATGCTATACCCTTCGAATTACTTATCTCTACTGTTACTGGCGAGGAACTCGAATGAGATGATATGTTGATTGTAGAAACATATATCGTAAATGCCTTGAACAAGTAGCAGTATGAGACGAGGCAGCGCTGACATAAGTTAGCGAGCCTCTTATAAGATGCTGGAAGTAAATATAATGTTGAACAGTGCGCTGCACAGCAAACTTACTAATGTGTGTGTGTGTGTGTGTGTGTGTGTGTGTGTGTGTGTGTGTGTGTGTGTGTGTGTGTGTGTGTGTGTGTGTGTGTGTGTGTGTGTGTGTGTGTGTGTGTGTGTGTGTGTGTGCGTGCGTGCGTGCGTGCGTGCGTGCGTGCGTGCGTGCGCGTGTTTGTGTGTGTGTGTGTGTGTGTGTGTGGTGTGAGATATATATATAGAGAGAGTAATAATAAACAAATAAATAAAATCACATTTCTTTATTTCAACCCCGCCTACCTGAGGGGCTGCTAGGGGATGTTAGTCTGTTAGCGAACGCAGTAAAAAGTAGACCTGTTTTAATCTCAACGGGCATAGCTTTTGTATTCCTACCGAACTAATTTTCTTCTTTCTGTCTATTCCGGTACCAGAGAGGCCAATACTCATATATATGCTCACTTGTTTTGGGCCTTTTGTTACCATAGTCTCATAGGCGCCTCGTTATCGAAGAAAAAGGCTAAGTCACCTGTGGCGCTTTCGATGTTTGAATGCGTGCGCTCTTAAAGAAGACCGCCTTGTGCCCCCACGTGGCTCTAAGAGGTTGGAGCGGGATGAAGGGCGATTTAGTAAAAGCATACGCGCCGCTTTCTGCCGCTTCTCCTCTCATCGCTGGAAGAAATTAAAAGTTAAAAAAAAAAGAAACGGCAGTTGGTAGCGTTGCGTTGCGACGAAGTAAAGAAACCACTCTTATGCAGGGAAACTAAACCTGAAAGCCTCTGCAGCGCCTCTTTTAAAGGCCCGTTTCAAACCAATTACTCCCTCTTTCCGTCAGGCTTTTTAAACGGCCGCCACTCGGGTTTCTGTGCTGCTTCCTTTTTGCTTGTTATATCTTTTCTGTGGTCCTTCTTGGAAATCGCTCCTTGGATTATTTGTTTTTATTTTCCATCCATGTTTTTTAGCGTTGACAGCACGAAGGCTAGTGTTCTGCTGTTTTGCGCTTTGGATGTCTGTCGTGAAACCCCTGTCAGGGAAGAAACCTCGCAATACCTGCCTGATTCTATTTGTACACGCATCACGTGTACAAACAGAAGCAGGAGGGATGGCAAAGGGGACGCAAAAAAAGAAACGGGGGGGGGGGGGGGGGGGGGGGGGTTATATTCCCCGCGTGGATTGGCCCAAAATTGTCGAACCGGCACATTTGCCTGAAGGACAGCCTTAGACAATTCATACTGTGCGTGCGAAGTTGTGTCCGAAGTAAAGGACTAGCGAGACGGCCTTTCTAATGTTTTGCCGGCACCTATTTAGTATAGGAGCAGCACTTCGGAGAGGTACCGTCTTTGCCAAAAGTAACCAGGCTGCAGGGTCTGATTCTCAGCCATCTGGTAGAGAATTCATACCACTTCTGAAGGTATAACTCTCTGCAAGGTAAAGGCGGGCCCCTGTCCCCACTTATTAAGATGTTAGGATGTTCTGGGAAACCTAATTGACTTTATAATACAAAGGAAAAGCAAACCATGCAGCCTGGTTACTTTTGGCAAAGACGGTACGTATTGAATTGAAGTCCTAGGCAGTCAAACTATTCATTGGCCCAATCTGTATTGGCAATGTGTGGCCCCACATAGGACTTGTGCGTTGCCGACGCACTCCAATATTGGGTCCATGATTTGTGCTCCCTGAGGTAGTTCGTTGGCCAAACCTGAACATGTTTCTACGACTTGAATGCCGTGCTTAACACGCTTGACATTTTTAAACACCGCGCATATGCGGTAGCTGCGTTTTCTCTTTTCTCGTTTTGTGTTTTCCTCTAGGGAAGCGGCGCATGTGGTCGTAGAAACCTGTTTTAATTCCGCGCTCAATGGACCGAAGAGAAAAGATCGGTTAAGCGCATGCGCTTTCAACGTTTTTTTTTCTTCCACCGACTGCAGGCGGCCACGCGCAACGAAGGCCCTGGGAAACAGCACATGTATTTCGAAATTCGTCATAACGAGAGTGTGTGCGGTGGCGATGAAGCTCAACGGCGGCAACTGATGTGTTTATCTGTTAACAGGGTGGTTTGCTGAAAAATACCAACAACTTGGTTGTAGTTGTTATTCAGTGCATTATTTAGCTTAATGTGTTGACTCTTACTGCGGTGTAGAGTCCTTAGAGTAGAATCCCTTCCCCGCTGTATTCACACGCTGAGCCACGCCTTCGCAGTACGGTATAACGTTGTAATAAATACGGCGTCTAGTTACAGGGACGTCGGATTGCGGTTAGAGCTTATAAGTTCTCGCTGTGCGTTCGAATATTATTTCGATAAGTGTCAGAATGAGCGGCTCTCAACCACACAGTGCGGCACAGTATCCATATGCTACCTCCAAGCCTCAACTGAGTACAAGGGTCGTCTTTTGTCCCTGCGGGAATGCAAAAAATACAAGACACGTATTCGGCCTCATTATCCGTGCCTGGGTAAAGTAAACAAAACAATGAGTAAGAGGCCCGACTGCCGTTGTGGGCGCCGCGGTGTCTCCCACTCCACAAGGGGTCCCCTTGTACGAGCGAGACCCACCGCCCACCTCTCCCAGAGTTACAGACCCCCCCCCCCCCCCCACCCCCCCCCCCCCCCCCTGCTTTCCTTCTGGGATCGCGTGCCTTGCGGCCAATGTGGCGTGCGTTTTGCGCAGTGAGGAGTGGGAGGGAGCGGGCTGCCAGTGCCAGGGAGCCACCGTTGGACATAGTGGCGCCGGGCCGCGTGTGCCGGCCCCATCGGCACCCACCATCGCCAGCCAGCACACGGTGGTTCCCCTCCTTCGGCTCGTGAGCCCTCCTCTCCGGCTCACTCTGCATTTGGGAACTAGGAGCGATCTGTCTCGTGGCAGTAGCTACCATGAGGACAGCTGTTTCGATGACGGAAACTACAGAGTTAATACAACCAAGACGATAGAGCGAAAGCGGTGGCCGCACCCCCATGTAAACCCTCTCCACTCCTTTGCTAATAGTGTTGGCAGCCATGATCGTACTTCGCGGATGCGCGTACAGCTGCATACAGCAGAGAAAAAGATACGAAACTATCGCAAGTACGCTTTTATCTGCCTTTATATCACATAAATTTTGCAACAGTAAGAAAATGAAATGTGAAAACGTTTTTTTATAATCCTTAATGCTTTATAGGTCATACATTTTAGAGTTTTTTGTGCGAGTAAAGCAAATATAATTAATAGGAGGGCCATCATTATGCTACACGAGTGCCGCACAACCTCCTCACCGCGCTTTTCCCCCTTGACGGAAACGCGAAAGTTGCGGTTCGGCAACTGCTCGAGAACAAGTGGCGCCATCTCAGGGCTCGCGATAAGCGACTGTCCACTTCTCGTGTATGCTACCGCATCCGTGTGAGGCATCGGAAGAAGCCGTGAAAGGTTTGCTTTCCGACAGCGTCAGCGCGTTAACAAGGACCTTCTTCCGGTCGCTCTCGTTGACGGCCTGCCCCGCCCTTGATGCGCGAAAGCTACTACTGGCGGCGCCTTGTTTCACGACATAATGGAAGGCGAAAGAACAAGCTTGCGGTCGGCCTTTATCCCAGTGGCAACGCGCCGACGACAGCTGCCAAGACTCTTCCCAAAGCGAGCGCATGAGGTTACTTGAAGTGAATGCGCTTGCAAAAAACTTCTTTTCGGGAGGCAAGCAAGTCGTACCAGAGGACTTTTACCTGAGGCTCCGGGTGCCAGACGTGCAAGCGGCAGTATTGTACTGATAGCTAGCAGGGTCCGTCACCACTGTTGTTTTCTTTCCCGCTCGCTCGGTCCATACGAGAGGTCGGTAGTAGTAGTAATGCTCTTTATTCAGGACTCAAATTAAGCGTCCAACAGGTCGGCTGCCTTTTGTACCAAGGCTAATTGGTTCTTCGGTGAAGAATATTCCAGACAGGCACGCCAGGGTACAGGTGGGGGTAGGGATAGTGCGAGGATTGTATGGCGGCAGGACAGAGGAAAAGATAGTGTTCAAGATTCGCCTATATGGAGGGGCAGTTAGGGCGCGATGGGTCAGCTCGCATGTGATAAAGGGAAAGGCGCGCCGGGGTAATGAAGGAATTTGATTGAATTTTACGGAGGACTCTGGTTTGGGGGATAGTGAGGGCTGGGTGGGGCGCCTGAAGACAGGCAAAATCTTAATTTAGCTGCGTATAGTGCTCTTTCAGGGGGTGTTTTAGAGCATGTGCCTCGTCACCTGTCGGTGGGCTGACCCAGGGGATCAGCGGAGCCCGGTTATGGAAATCGCTGGCGATCTGATTACACAGCTTATTTCCGGCGATCCCTGAATGACCAGGGATCCACTTTAGAGTGACAGTGGCTGGGCGTAAGGCGAAGAGGGCCTCATCGAGACTGTCTCGTAAGTCAATGGGTATGGTGCGGTGTGGATAGAACGAATAGCGTTTTGTGAGTCCGTGCATATAATGTAGTTGTTTGTGGAGGGCATTTGCACGATTGTCTGAGCGGCGCGCACGATGGGCGTGATTTCAAGTGTTGTTGAGCTGGCAGGGCTGCTAAAAGGTCCACACGTGTGGCATATGGGGCCCGGAAGATGCGGGGAATAGATGACATATGCGCAGGTGCCAGTGTCTGAAAGACGTGAGGCGTCTGTGTACGCCACCGTATGAGTAGAGAAAGGAGGGTTGTGGTGGGTAGCTTGTGCCTGTGGACGACCGTCATGGAGCCCGGGCTGCATGTGCCGAAGGATGGGTGCAATGCGGAGGTTAGAAGGGAGTGCATGACCGTGTATGTGGAGAGGAAGATCAATTGGGGGTATTCCAGCCTCCCGTAGAATCCATCGACCCTGTTGCGTGCCGGACAAGCGGGCTAGCTGGCGCTCCCGATGGAGGTTGATGAGTGCAGGAAGAGGCAGAAAAAGGCCTGTTTCGTAGAGTCGTTGGTTGGACGTGTGAACTGGGAGATGCAGCAGTGCGGCTTTGTATAGAGTGTTGAGTGCGGCACTGAGCTTGGTAAGGTGTCTTGAGCTCAGGGGCGCAGCCTCCACCTCCCCGCACCCTCCATTCCCTCAAGAAAAAAAAAAAAAGGAAAAGCATTCTTGACTGGGGCGAACAATTCAGCGCGCGCTCTTGTGTGTCTTTGTGACCACTGAAAATGTTGGCGTGGCGTATTTCGAAAACAACAGCTTTGTGGGCGGTCGCAAATTGTACATGGCAAAGCATGTGGACAATGTACACGAAGATGTTTTAAGTGAACGAACTCTGGCCTGTTGCTATATCATATATGCAGATATATGTTCAGTCAATGAAGTTGACAACTTCACATCCAATTTGTTGCCGTTGGATGCCGTTGGAAGAAGAAAATAATTCTCCGCTCATCAGTGCTGCCAGGTCCCCGTATTTGCACATGTCCACAAATAGACCTACATCAACTTGCAGCACGTTGTTCAATGGCGTTACCGCTGTGAGGAGGAAAAAAAAGAGGAGGAAGTGCGGCCTCTCAAGTCTTTTGCACACTGCTGGGACCTTCTTTCTCTCTCCGAGCGTCGCCGGCGCGCAGAAATGGCGGCGACTGCTCTCCGGTTACGACGCAGCCTGCGACGAGTTCTCTGCGGAGCGTGCCTACCCCGTCGTCTGTTGCGAAGGGACTGATGGATGGTGCGCGGAGGACCTGGGGCGTGCATCCGGTCGCCCGCCGGACAGATTTGTCCCCGGAGCAAAGACAAGGAAGCGGAGGGGGGCGCGCGCCCATGGAACCATTGGTTTGTCGCGTTTAGGGCGCTGCATCATGGGAAACTTTCCGTAGTCTCTCCAACACGTGCATGCGTTGGTGTTTTCTTGGATTTTGAGCGCATGGATTAAGGTGGAGGGGGTGTAGTATATTTCAACCAGTCAGTGTATTAAGTAACTATAAGGTATTACTCTAAGGATTTCTGCCATTGAAACAATTCATAGCTTGCTTACGTGTGCCGAAAGAAAGACGGAAATAAGAACGGCAGGAGAGCCCTCCTGATTCATCAGTCTTTTTCTTGGACACTGCTCAGGGGGCTGTGAATGTCATAAGCTATGCTTTTTTTTTTTTATTATTCCATTCACTATTCCTTACAGAGGCTTTACCCGGCCTGCTTCCTATCTGCATGCACAGTTGGGTTTTGTTCTTACCGCGCTGTGCGCCTCTTTAGCACGTTTCACCTCCTTGTGCTAACCTTGCGCGATTACCGTGCACATGTACGGACACAAGTTCGTGCCATCCTGGCACATTTACCCCAGCCGTGGAAGCGAGCAGTAACGGAGGTCCGGTGTATTCTCAGGGCTCTTTATTTGGCATTTTATTATAACAATATGCGATAGGCATTGATCACGCATTATCTAAATTGGGGGATGTGATAAATGATGCATTCACGAAGAAGCGCAGCTCGGCAGCACTGCTTCATGCAGACATATGCAGCGACCCTGATTTTTCCGCGCGCGCGCGCGTGCGCGCGCACGCACGCACGCACGCACACACACACACACACACACACACACACACACACACACACACACACACACACACACACACACACACACACACACACACACACACACACACACACACACACACACACACACACACACACACACACACACACACACACACACACACACACACACACACACACACACTTTCTCTCTCTCTCACTCTCTGTGTGTAATATAAACAGAGGAAGGTCGAAGCTCCGCTGGTGTGACATGTTTTTTTGTCTTATTATTATATTCATTTTAAATAGCTGGAGCGGTGGTGTACCCCCCGTAATTCGGTTTTCGGCTTCCGCTTCTTCCCGCACAAAGGCCGCCGTCACTGTCTCTACTGGCGGCTTCGCTGTTTTCGAAGGCACCCTCTCGTCCTCCCTTCCCCCACCCTTCAGAGCGGCATCTTTGATGATCCGCGTGTGTGGGCCTTGCCCGCGTTGGCTCGCTGTTTCTGTGCGTCCTCGGGGGGGAATCTTTTCTTTGTGTCAATAAGGCTTCTTCCATTCATTGCAAACTGCTGCATTTCATGGGACTAACTGATTTTGTTTTCATTCCTATTTTGTCCCTGTGTGCCTTTCTTGCGTTTTAAATGCGAGTTGTGAGGGTGTCTTGCGTTTTCGTAGACGCCGCTGCCACGGAAACGCACGGCAAGCTGGGCCTAAGTGGCGCTGCCATTATAACGGTGCTTTGTATCTGGATCCCGTCAGTAAGCGCCAGCGGCCGGATTTCCTCTGCATTTCAAGCGACAGCTTTGCCTTGGTGATAAAAAAAAAAAAAGAAATGCAGATAACTTCAGTCTTGTTTCTGTTTTTCCCCTTCGGTCTGTATATGCATGTAGCCGTAGAACCTTGCCAAGATTGCAATGACCCTTTGTGCGGTGCAGACATCGCACCGGCCATCTATTATTTTACGTGGAACGCAGCTCATGAAGAGGGTTTCGAATCTTGATAAGCCCTGTGCAGCTTGCAGTCTATACTCAGACGACCATACGAACAACATGGCATGAACATTATAATAAAGGTTCAAGCAGTGGCAATCTGAAACGCGGACAGCATAAGCGAAACTCTTAGAAAGTGTCTGAAAAATGTGGCTGCTCGACAGGAAAACAGTCTATTAACACTTTCATGTGGTTCTCCTCGTTCCGTCGAAGCGATTATCAGGCACGCTTTTATCCGTTTTTTTTTTCCTTTCTGAAATATCTAATTTCAATATTCTAGTTTCATCTGATGCTGATTGTACATACATCGAAGATAACATCCCCTGTGATTGAGTCAAACTCTCCTCTTATTTTATTTCTGTGGGGTTGTCCGCTCCTTACTCCCCTCCGCACGCTCCGCAGTATTACTTCAAAAGTTCAGATTTTCTTTTTCAACCTGATTTGCCACCATACACTCATACCGTACGAGTTACACTGCCGGTATGCTAGCTGATTAGCTCAACTCGCTTTCTTTCTTTTTTTTTTTGTTCGTTGTTTCATTGGTGCGTTCTCGGAGGAGAAGAAAAAAGATGCTATTCAATTAAGCGCGACGATAAACTTTTTTTTTCTTTTAGCATTAAACACTTCCGCCGGGCACTCCTATCACATATTTGTTGCTGCAACGACGTGTTAGGAGTGTAATAAATTGGTTGCACCGCTTTACAGAAAGTGGCGTAGGAAGACAGAGGGAAAAGGGATCACTCAAAAGTGGGAACATTTTCACGGGATCATCGATGCATGAAATGTCATACTTATGCGTAAAGGAGATTGATCCCTACATGCGGTATGAGCCGCATACACAAGATGGCTCAATTTGCATCATTGTTTCGAGGAAACGACAGAAAAGTTTTGTCTGAAGGCTCTTTTGTTTAATGCCGCTCGTTCTTGCTGCAAAGCCGTGCTGCTCGAAACGTTCTTGGTTTATTCAACTTTGCGCCTTTATCGAGGAGCCTTTTCTTAAGGGCAGCCGTTCATTGTGGACGGGTTAGTCAATGTCATAATTTAGAGCCATAGACGTTGGGCTTGGAAATCCGCAACCTTGATGTGTTATTCACGGTGTACTCTGTATGCTTTCCCTGCTGCCTTGGAACACTATGCCTGTTGTTTATATATATATTTTTTTCACTCCTGTCAGAGCCTGAGAAAGGCTCACAGTATTGTAAAATAAATAAATAAATAATAAATAAAGTTTGTTGCAAGCGTGATGTTTTGTTGATCGGCCGCCCTCCAGGGCACGTTGTCACCAACCGCGTGCTCGCTGATGCGCAGGAATTAACGAAGTGCGTATTTTGTGTGGAAGCGGCTCACTCGTGCCGTTTAACACTGTGCCACTAACAGCGACGGCCGCTAATTTTGTATCCGAACCTCCGAAGAGTGTCTACAGGTATAGGACATTTTCTGGCGACGTTGATGCAAAGCTAGCAATTTCGTCCCGGAGCCAGCAACGGCTTCAACCTTCATCTACGTGACTCTGCATGATGTTCCCTCAAGAGTAGGGCGCCTCGGCGCGTGACCCGCGGCGCACCCCGTCCTTTGTCTCGTGTGACGACGTCGGCCGAGGCCGTGCTTTATTGGCATCTCTTCCGGCGCGATGTCTTTGTCCGGCGCATGCACACCAACGCACGCTCTCGCACATCCAGGAGCCGGTGACAGCGCTGCCTGGACCGCTATGGTCGTCGAGGAGAAGGCCGCCTTTTGTACGGCGCCTACCTCTCCACCTTCTCCCTTGCGTGCTATCCCCGCCCTCTTCTCTCGTCGTCATCCCGACGCGGCTGCTGTCGTCGCCGCTGTTGTGTCAACGTCGCCACGCCATCCGCTCTAGCTCTGGCCCCGAGCTGGGGTTCATGCGTGGTTTTCATGTGCACTTGTGCGTGCGTATGTGTTACGCGACCGGTAGAGGGAAAGGCTAAAGTGAAAGAGGAGTGAAAGTCCTGTCTTTCTCTCTCTCCTCTTGTTAGTTTTCCTATACACCCTCTCACTCTTTGTTTGTCCATTTCCTTCTTCTGCATTTCATATTGCTCGTGCTTTGTTTGGAAATAGTGGCGGTGATGGAAGAGACGCGCGCGGCAAATGTGCGAACGGCTGCTTCGGTTTCAACTTAGCCCGATTCGCAGCTAAGCGCGATTGCACGGCTCTCAAAATGCACAGGATTTAAACTTCGCGTTTGAAGTAGCACGCGTTGAACCGCTGAGCTGTCTCGAATTTCGAGAAACGTTTACGACAGTGAGACCTTCGGCGATTTACGCAGATACCCATCTCCGTTTTCTTTGCTTTGCTTTGTTTACCGATCTGCCTTTGACACGAGAGAGCTGTTTGCAAATTCCGTTTGGCTAAGATATCTGAAGTGCAAAAAAAAAAAAAAACAAACAAAAAACATCAACAACAACAACCAAATCGCTGATATCGTGTTGTAGCCATTGACCGCCCACCATATGCGCCTTGGCCGAAAGAAAACGCGCGCGCGCGCGCGTGTGTGTGTGTGTGTGTGTGTGTGTGTGTGTGTGTGTGTGTGTGTGTGTGTGTGTGTGTGTGTGTGTGTGTGTGTGTGTGTGTGTGTGTGTGTGTGTGTGTGTGTGTGTGTGTGTGTGTGTGTGTGTGTGTGTGTGTGTGTGTGTGTGTGTGTGTGTGTGTGTGTGTGTGTGTGTGTGTGTGTGTGTGTGTGTGTGTGTGTGTGTGTGTGTGTGTGTGTGTGTGTGTGTGTGTCTACAGCGTCGCGGAGTTCGAAACGACCAATATTGCAGAATCATTTATTTATTTAGTAATACTGCGGTGTCTTTTGACTCCAAGCAGGGGGGAGCAAAGATACAAGCAAAAAAAAAAAAAGGAACAACAAAATATACACGAGATTCATATAAAAGCGAACAGATTGTGCAAAAAAAGAAACAAAGGTTTCACTTCCGAAAGGCTCTCAAGCTATCAATAAATATTTCTACATTCGGGCTGTTCACTACACACATCGGCAGTTCATTCCACTCTGTAATTGTTTAAAAAAAAATAATAAATCAGTGTTTAACTGTATTGGAGTATGCTCGCAATTCTTCTAGAACTTTTCCATGATTAAAACGCGTACTTGCCCATGAAACAAGAGTAATATAGTCATGGGAATTAATTTTAATCAGATTGTTTTATATTATGTACAAAAATTTCAACCTTGCTTTAGTGCGCCTTGCCTGAAGGGATTTTAAACCAGTAGAGCTGATCATGCCTCTAACATTATCTGTGCTTTTGACTCTGTTGCAAATGATCGGGCTGCGATCCTTTGCACTCTTTCTAATTTCGAAATATTGTTACGGAGGAAGGAGGAAGAAGAGGGCAGTGGCGCGGGAGAAGCGCTCGCGCTAGGCCCGCCAACAATTAACGTCATCTACCATCGCCATCGGCCATGTTCTGTCGTGTCTTCACGGCTTGCCGCATCGTAACAATATTCTTGACTGTGTAAGGGTTTCATAGACAACATGCATATCCGAGAGGAGGACGCACTAAAGCTTTGACCGGTGACGATTTCACCTTGGCTGGGGCCAATAACATCGATGTGGGCATTCAAACTCAGGTTATTACTTATCTGGACGCCAAGGTATTTTACAGACGTGGATTCTGGAAGTTTTACGCCAGCTATACAATATAGATGTGTCAGAACAGTTTTCTTATTACAAATACTAAGGACCAAACATTAATTAATGGTAAAAAACATGCCCCGTTGGGTGCACCAATTAGAGATGTCCTGATTACAGTCAAGTTTAATATGGTCTACTGTGGAGCTAACTGTAGTGTATAGAACGCATTCATCTGCAAATATGCTTAACTTTAACTTCGGAATCAACTATATTCGTTAAGTCGTTTATATAGATCAAAATAGGATAGATCCAGAACAGATGCTTGTGGGACACCATATGAAACCGGGAGTGGATCAGAGCACTCACGGTCAATATTAACATACTGAAATTTATCTTATAAGTAGGCTTTAATAAGGTCAATAATCTTAGGATTGCTTCCGGCAATGTAAAGCTTTTCTATGAGTTTAGTGTGCGGAACCTTATCAAAGTCTTTAGCGAAATCCAAGAGAACAGCTTCCATTTGTAGTTTGTTATTAATTGTGATAAAAAAAATCATGACAAGTGGTAATCACTTGTGAGATGGTAGATAAACCACGCCTAAACCCATGTTGCTCATAGATAGAATATGGCTGGATTCCAAAAATTCTGTCATGGCTCGGCAAATGACATGTTCAAACATTTTTCAACTGGTCGAGAGCAAGAAAATTGGGCGATAATTAGATACGCAAGTTGGCTCGTTTCCCTTAAAGATTGGTACGACACGTGCAGTTTTCCATTCTGACGGTACTGCGCACTGAGCCAAACAGGCATTGAAAATAACAAAGAGATAATGAGACAACCATTCTGCATAACGGCGAAGAAAAGCCGGGTGAATGTTATCAGGCCCACTGGACTTTTTAACATGAAATTTCAAAACCAGGATAAAAATTCCTTCGCCGGAGACATCTGGCATTAAAGACGATTAGATGTCTGGCTTAGAAGGAAAACTCAAGTTTTTATTAGCTACGCCGAGATAAAATACTCATTGAATATATTAGCAATGTGTTTTGATCTTGTGACAGGCTTGGTTTGGTTTGTGGGGTTTAACGTCCCAAAGCGATTCGGGCTATGAGAGACGCAGTAATGGAGGACTCCGGAAATTTTGACCACCTGGGGTTCTTTAACGTGCACTGACATCGCACAGCACACGGGGGCCTTGCTTTACGCTTTAGGTTAGCCAGCTGGCTCAAAACTGGCATCCATTCAGGTTTCTTACTTTGGGCATTATAGATGGCGATCAGGTTGTTGACACTCAATGAAATACTCCCTCGCGGAGCAAGCTTCCACGTCCGCGTGTCTTACAGCTTGTCAAATTTTAGGCATACCTTGTCCTCGGGATTGCAACTATCTTTAACGGTAGACCACATCAGTTTTCGTACTGTCTGAATTCGAAGGGGGTAGTCCTCAGATAATGACATTCTTGAACATTTCATCTTTTTCGCATTCCTAAGAAGGTCTATTTTTGCATTAAAATTGAGGAACCGTATTATCACTGGCTGGCTCTTATCCTCAGATTGCCTGTCGAAGCGATGTTTCCGACTTTAATTCTGAGGTTCTTTTTTTGTTTTTTTGTTTTTAAACACTTCTGTTAACACAGCATCCTTCATGCTCTTTGGAGTTTCTGTGCTGTCTTCCTTGATCCCGAAGATAATCAAGTTATTACGCCGAGAGCTGTACTCTAGGTCATCAACCTTGCTACACTGTCATGCAATCTGCCCCTGTAGCTCCAGAATTGAACTCTTCTACCCTCTTTATTGTTGGTGCAAAGGATTCTATTTTTTCTTCATGCCAGCCTTCAGTTTGACTCCGATATATGACCCTCTAACTTCTCCCTGATACATTTTAGCTCAATAGATGGCACTTTGTGATTTTCGATGGTGGCTTCAAGCTGCCCAGATACAGTCAAGGGGCCTGGGTTGGTCTCTACGCCTGCACTTAGCAAGAGCACCAGGAGGCAAAATGAGTCAAAAGAACCCGCCACACACTCACATAGCACCTCCGAGCAAGGGAGCACAACCAAACACAACGAGCCACTCTCAAATTCAAGACATTGCTTATTGACCTGCACGAAAAAGAGGAGACAGGTGCGTCTGGATCTTGCAGCTGCTGCAGCTGCAGTTGCAGTGAAACAAGCACATTGATGTTTGACAGCAGTAAGTTATAACTGCACGCCGAAGTAACGCAGGGAAATGGGAAAGAGGTGAGCAGGGAGGGATGCATATGTTATAAGGCCCTGATACGCTAACAGAACCTTTGAATGAGAACCTGTAGCATACACTCTTAAAAAAAAGTTAGTAAAAAATTAGTAACTGCAAGCAAAAAGTTAGTAACGGCTGGAGTTACTAACTTTTTGCTTGCAATTGCTAACTTCTAGGACCATTACTAACGTTCTAGTCGAGCGAAAAGTTAGTAACTGCAGCGATTGCTAACCTCTTTTTCCCCGTTGCTAACTTCTTGGTAAGTTCTTGGACCGTTACTAACTTTTTACTACTACGTCTCTGTTACTACCTCGTGTGCCCAAGTTAGTAACTGAAACATCCCTTTATACATGTAATTTTTTAGGCGTTTATAGGTGCTATTTTTAAAATCTAAGCAAGGCGGACAGAGCTCGAAGACTAATTAAAATTAGCTAGGCAGCCTTTTTAGTTTCATTTTGAGAGGGAAATATATCGTGAAGCTGAAGGCCGTAAACATATAAGTTGAGTACAGTTTTAAAACTTTCATTATGATTATGCATCTAAAAACGTTTATCTCGGCCATAGACATCTAAGAGGATTCCCGCCTTGCAGATTTATAAGAGGACGTCGCTGCACGGACGCTGAAGTATTGTCGCTGAAGTCACGTTAATTGCTTCTGTGTCATCAAATAGGCAAGCGTATTCCGTATTTTCTGTATCCAAGGGCTTTTTACACCATTTTAAACATGCAGAATGTGAGACATGAGCTTAACGATCTCTGAAATGCGTACATGTTATCCGAATTTTTCTAACTGCATTGCCAATCAAGGAAAACTTAGAACTCGACTCAGCGTCTATGTTGAAAGCCTTCAATTGTGCAATATTATTATGCAGCCATTTATATGTAGTTTGTTGTGTAATTGTCCAATCACTAAGTTCTATGACGCACGTGTCCATCTAGCTGTGCACATGATTAGGCCACACCGATGCTACTCTGTCAGATTTCAAACTAATGAGCTGTAAACGTTAAAAAAATAATAATCACCCTGTATATCGCACCTCAGAGGAACTTGATAGGGCAATGCTTTGTTGATGAAGCATTAAACACTTTTTGCGTACCATTCATGAACTCCGATCCCCTATTCACCTTTCTGTGAAAACGGAACAGGAAAAATAAATGAAAAGTAGGGCTAGGTGTTGCATTTATTAATAATATACAGTATAAATGCCAACAAGCTCAGCAAATAAGGCAGAGTAAATGTGTCCAGTGAACAAAACGATCAAGTCGAAAAGGAGGAGCTATAAAACCTGCATGTGTTTACTTTCACGCGGCCACAGGGCCATTGCATAGACCTCGGAAACAGAGGAGGCGACGCCGCAGCGCGCGTAAGGCAACACCGCGAGGGAAGGGCTCTTTGTTCTTGGCGGACACGGCAGTGGTTGTTTGAAGCGAGCGATCGGCGCCGGCTGCTCTCGTTTCGGATGAGGCGTCTCGTCTACACCTCAATGAAACCCGCCGGCGGTGCGTTCCCACGATATGCTGTGCAATGGCTATGTATGACCTTCGCCATCGACTCGGCTTCCATCCCTCCTCGTCATCGTTGAGCAGAAACGTCACGAACTGCAGCTTGCCGAAAGTGGCCTGAGTGAGGCGGCATGAGGAAAATGACTGTCCTACGTAGTAGCATGTATACATTTTTCTTTAAAATAATTTTCGATTCCTTCTAGTTTCAGTTGGTAACCGTCGAAAACTTCGGGTACTTTTCTGGAACTTTGCATTCCTAATGCTTGCGGATGACTAGTTTTCGGCAACTTATCGCTGCGCTTTAAAACACTGTCACAGCAGCAACATGTTTTCATTTTCCTGCAATGCCTGCCTTGCAGCTGCAGCTGGCTTCTCCGATATGCCTGGTCAGTTGACACCTGAGTAGAAAAAGGAAAACATAAACCTTGCTTACAGCGAACTAAAGAATATTACTGTCAGTTTGATGCATTTCGAGGACGCTGATATACACGTCTGTTCTCTATGCAAAAGTCTTTCACATGGCGCACATGTCCAGACTCAAAATATTTGATCCATTTAGCTATGTTTGAGCCCCGAAAAAAACCTGTCAACCCCAGGGGAGGCTGAGATCCGGCAGCTATCAGCAGCGGCGCGCCGGCTCCTGTTGCCATGCCTGCTACGCTTCCCCATGCAGACACCAAACTGGCCGGTGGACGGCGGTGGCGGCGCCGACAGCGCCGTCGGTTCAGGCTCCTGGCGGGTGCACGATTGTGTTACGTTACGTCGGGGCACAGTCGCGCGGGAAGCCGCTTGTTGCCCGTTTCGCGTGCGTGCGTGTTTGTCAAGCATGTTGTAGGCGTTTGATCAGAACATTATCCACGTGTTAGAATGGCTACGGAACTCCGTTCATTCGAATACCATTGTTTAAAGAGCGCAAAAAGATAATCAGTGTTAAAGGACAAACGCAGACCGATGTTGTGGATGCTTTGAAGAACACGGACTTTGGTCATGCCTTGGTGAGAGGACGGATGGAGGTAAGTGATTTCCGAACCTAAATGTGCAATGTGGACTGCCGCCTGAATAGGGCACCTTTATCAGAGTAACAGGCAGCGATCCGCGATGTTTGATACGCGCATCCGTTGATGTCCTGCCTGATCTAGCCTCGATCAGAATGGCAGATGAAAACGTGGGTTTCTGACATGTTTTTCAGTGGAAAGTAAGACTTTCAGACTCACATGAGCATTTTCAAGCATTCAGAAATACTTCTCATTAAAGGGATAAATATTGAAAGCCCTTTTGCGGCAATTCGGCTATGTTCATCCCCGGGCATTCTAACTTGATGTATTTCCTAACACTGCATTTTTCCTTTTTGAATAGCTTACACAGGAAGAAAATGCTCAGCTTCGATTGTTTTTGCCTTGGCTTACCTTGAATAGGGTTGTTTCGCACAATCACTGTGATCCGACTAATGCGATTGGGCCAGTAGTGCAGTGAAAACAGCTTCGTCGCGTATGTCTAGTAACAGAAACGATGCAACGTAATTCAAAGAAACGTTAGAAACAGTATATGTTAGGCTTGCCCTTTTTGTGTTATGTGTAGATTATTCAGCCCTGCAGCTCTTCATTTTGGTGTTTCTTTTCAGACTACAAATCTCCCACCAGACGCAGCAATTCTGCATGATGAACTGACCGTTAATGGACACGTGGAGTTCATGAAAAAAGAGGTCAAGCGGCCTTCTCCTCATAACGCGAAACTATTCCATTTGATGAAACAGACCAGTGCATCAAGGAGGCAGTGGATGAAAGACACGCAGTCATCAACAGCTGAAGTTATCGAAAAGTACCCTGCTCTATCGAATGCGGAAATGGTGAGCAGGATGCTATATTTATTCCTTTTCCGAATTCTTTCTCGCATGAATGCCCAATGTCCTCATTCAAGGTACAGGTGAAGAACCCTATCTAAGTTCTTTAACAAAAACGCACGACGGTTTGAAGCCGACTGGGCCCCTTCTTCATGGTGTAATTTTAATCAAGGCGCAGCTTGCCTTTTTAAGCCGTTGTGTTGACGACCTGCGCGGTCGCAAACCATGGATGTGCGAAGAGGGAAGGGTCTGGCAACCAGCATCGAACGTCTCCTATCTCGGCCGAAAGACCGCCACCCTAAAAAAAAATATTCAAAGCATGGTCTACAAAACCCCTGCTTGGTCTACCCGGCTTCATATGTAGGGGAAAAGAAAAACTTCGAGGAAAGCATGAAGCAACACAGAGCGGACGTTTGACAACTGCATAGTCAGCCAGTGCGGTGTCCGAACACTGCAACAGATGCGATCACAAAATCGACTTCAATAGAACGGTTAGTATAGAAGACAATGACACTTATATGCGCAGGAGGCTTTTACCTGAGTCGTGGCATATTCAGCAAACAACGGGGAATGTTAATCGCTCTCTTGGGACCCTTCCCTCTTCATACATCTATGGTTTGCGGCCATTGACACGGAGGTGGTCAATGCAGGGGCTTAAAAAACCAAGCTGCGCCTCGCCCGGAGTTACACCAAGAAGCAGCCAAGTCCGCTTCAAAACTTCGTGTCTTTCTGTTGAAGAACTTTGTTGGGGTTATTCACCTGTACCTTAAGGTAAATTTCCCAACCAGACAGACTTATGTCAGGTGTTTCCTTTTGTGTCTCGATTTATGTTTTAATATTATCGATAAAAATATTGAGTTTTGTAATTAAGTGAAAATTTTTCTCATTCAAGCTTCATGAGGAGTTCACCGCAATGACAGGCATAAATTTCGCATCGAAGTTGTTGACATTTATAAATCACTACGGAGCACGGTGCTTGGAGCTGGCCAATTAGGGCCGACGGTGTGCCAAAGAAACAGCCTCCGAGATAGGAGCACGTCTCGAAAAATTGGAAGGAGGCACAAAAAATGTATGTATAACTTTTTCATGTTCATAGTCTTGCTCAGTGCTATAACAGAATTTTGGTTGACTGATTGCTTCGTGGTTGGTGCTCTACGCATATTGCCGATGCTTCCGAAGGAGCAGCCCAGATTTCTGAAAGGGCCGGTAAGTGTACTGTTTCATTTCCCTTCGATAGTTTACTCATAAAATTGGCACTAATGTTGACTCATGGTATTGGCGCAGGACACCTACCCCGCTCTTTCTTTGGAGACTTCGCAGCTGCATGAAGCAAAAGAAATCGTCGCCACTTTTGAGGCACTCAATATGGATGCCATTGACCAGACGGTATTGCAGCTGTTATAGAAATATATTGGATTTTTGATATTAAATACAGCAGCCACAACAAGAACACATTTGCTGTTTTAGAACATTTTTGTGGCCTTCAAACATCAACCAGGACCCTGTCAGTACTGCGCCCCATATCGTGCATTGAAGAGGGCTTGAAGAAGACTGCATAATGTAGACTTGGAGGGAAAATAAAAGTTCAGTCCGATCTGCGCTATTTGAGTATATTTTTTCCTGGCTTTTAAACAGTGCAAATTTTAGTTCCTGATCAACATCCATGAACCAAACTTCTGGCCCCCTGTACTTTTGACAATGAGCAATAATTTGATGAGAGTTGATTGGAGTCTCTTGTGTAAAAGAAGGCAACTTTTTTTAATTTTTCAGTTTGCGTGCCGTGAAAACACCTTCTGCAGATACCACATCCATGGCATTTCAGCTAGGGCTATATAGGAGTGCAAATTTCCCTTTTCTGTTTAGAATATCACATGCGGATATTTAGCAAAAATGTCATGAATAATGTTTTTACGTGTAAAATTAATACGCATGTTGTGCTTGCGAAATAGAAGCCCGGGATGAGATGATGAAATATTTTATGCGAACAAAATTTATATGTACAGCCGTTTGAGATGCACCTATTAAGAAGTGTGCGCATAAATTGATTCGTGAGCATGCTGCATTTCTCCAACAGTGCGAAATAGAGCAAGACATTTGCTCCTCACCAAGTGCAAAGCACCGAATATGAATATATTGTAGTTATAAGTTTGGCTTGGTACAAAATGTGCATCAGCAGAATTGTTTGTGCATATTAATGGGCTACAATTACATGACTCTGGCTTAAATTCAAAATGTAATACTGATTTTACCGATTTTAAACATATTCATTGTTATTACTTGCAGAGCAAAAGGTGCCCTCCCTGTCCATGTAGTTCAGCTCAAGAAGCAGTTCTGACGTGAGCAGCAGGAATTTTAAAAGTTTTATATGTATACATATTACTAGCTCAATGAGTTACTGCCCTTTTAGCAACTGCAGTTAGTAACGACAGGGTTAGTAACTTTTACTAACTTACCCGTTACTAACTTCACTTACTAACTCAATCGGTTGCTACCCTATTAGTAACTGAAGTTAGCAACGGGAAGGTTAGTAACAGTTACTAACCTTGCCATTGCTAACTGCACTTACTAACAAGGTAGTAACATATGTGACAAGCAGTTGCTACCCTAAAGTTAGTAAAAATACTACCTTTTTTCTAAGAGTGTATTGTGAAGTGCCCACGTTCCAACTCCACGCATCCGGGAATGTAAAATTGGGCCCAAAAGAAATCCGACTAAAGTAATTGCACATTCAAATTACACAGATCCCTGCTAACATGACCCTCTTACACTCTAGCTTTATTGTCTCGATGTCTGTGCATTTTTCTTTTATTTTGCGGTATGTACACCATTGCGGCTCGATATTTGATTTTCTTTTGTTCCCACCGCCAAATGAGGGGTCTTTTGTTCCGCTAATCTCATCGACATGTAAATCCTGCAGGCCCATCACGAACTCTCGATCGTCAAAGAACGGAAAGCGTCCGCCTCCCGCCATTTCCTTTTGCGTTTCTTTTTTCCGATTCCCGAGCGACGCGCACCCTTCTCCTCCCTGGCGGGCACCTTCCTCGTGTTGCTCTTCTGTCCCTGAACTCTGGCGCGCGCGTAATCCGGTGTAACGCTTCGCAGGACAGGGCGCCTTTTTGCCTGCCTGGCTGGCTGGCCGAACCCTTTGTTTTCACCTGTGATGACTCATTCAATGCATCGTTCTCCTCTCGTTTGTCTCTGCCCGCCGCCGCCGCTGCCACAGAAGCAGCAGCCAGCGAGAAGGGGGCGCGCCGTGTTAATCCGGCTTTGCGCGCGGGAGCCGAACGGGAGCCGAAGCGTCACGCCATCCGCGGCTCCTGCTATTCGTCTTCTTTAGGGTGCCTCGATGCCTAGTCTTCTTCTCCGGCGGACGCTGCCAAACCGGCTAGGAGAGGAGATGGGTCGTGCTTATCGTCGCACTGCAAAATAACATGCAGTGTTGGATATGCCGTGAGCTCTAACGTAAAGCTGCGGGGAACGATGCCCGTCGATTTTTCGCTGCGATACCTGTGTGGGGAATTTTCTTCGGCATCAATAAGCGGCGTTGCCAGGGCCATATAAGCACGTTCACCGCAACTAGGGCTCACTCGTTCATTCAGTGTCGGGTAGCTTTTTGGATGACTTCTGGGCCGGACACGACATTGGTCCTACGGATGTGGGACTCTTGTCGTAAGAGGTTTTGATTGGTTGTCGCAGGTACGTTGATCGCAGATATGGATAATAGTGCGCGATGAGATTGTGGGGCCGATGTCGGACCAGTGTTGTGATATCCATGGACCATTGTCCGGCCATCTGCGAAACTTTTGTTCAGTCGACTGTGGGGGATGTCGGACTTGTATTAGTTTAGGGGTCGCGGGGCAGCGATGGACCATTTGTGGGACTAATGTCGAGTGTTGATCTTCATGGCCAGCGGGCCTCGAGATCATATAGCTTGAAAGGAGCTTACCTGCCGCCGTGCGATCCAGACTAGCTCGTTGAATGTATGCATTTACATGTGTCTATAGGCGTGCACGCTATCTCTATTACTATATCACTGCTTTTCCCCATGGAAGAAAAAGATTATGACGGTATAAGGTGTCATTTTCTCGCATGATTGCTGTTCACTATATAACCGGCTAAATGTATCCCAAAGCACACTTCTCGGAAGTTACTTAGCCCGCGCCAGCTGATCACAGAGTGCACCTACGGTGATTTTCTTGATTGGTCTCGATTGGTTTGCACAAGTGCAACTGCTCGCCAGTCACGATAGCAGCAGACGATGAGGTAGACAGTTAGTCGTTCTCACGGAGAAGTGGTTATTAGTTGGCGACGTCTGTATCTACTCCAGTGCTGCACATATTTAGCGAGTCGCATTTAGTGGATGCTGGAATCTGTAGTGCGACCACATCTCTGCGCTCGCTACGTATGTATGCACGCGTCGCGTGCGCCTGCTCGCGGCCGATGAACCGGAAAAACTCCTCCAACTTGCTGCTACTGCTCTGCCCTGGTGGAGATGCTGGGGGGAAGGATGGAGGGCTCGTGTTTGTCTATAGCGTCTCGCTGCTACGGAGCGTGCTGGAATTACACGGTGTGGACAAACACGAGGTGGTACTGCGCATGCATGCATCGCAATCAGCGGTCATGCATGGAATTTACATAAACTCCTGTCGTCAAAAAACAAAAAACAAAAACAAAACTTGCTTTTGTGCGGCCAGAATGAGTAGCGCCCTTCGTTCCTTGCTCTTTAGGTTTGCTTAGACCGTCAGAGTCGAGCAGAAATCTTGTTTGTGCCTCGCCGGTTGTTATACCAACTGTGATGCCAGTCTTGTCGAGCGACCGAAGCCAGCTAGTGAGACCGACGGCATGCAGAACAGATATCTTTTTGGCATGGGGGCCTTTCCTCCTGTCGCCTTTGGCGCGCCATGTGCTCATAACTCATCACTAACGGACTCCAATGTGGCCCCAGATTTCTCCACTTAATGATTGCGAGGGATGTAATCCTTGCGTTCGCATCGACCTGTTCGCCCTCTTCTTCCGCGCTCCACTTCTTAACATCTTAACTTAAGATCTCCGATTTAGACTCCTCCGTTTTTCGCCTTGAGGTGGTCTATGTTGCAGCGGCATGTTTTATTATTAGTTTTTTTTTTTAGAACGCTTTTGACAGGGGTCTAGGTTTTTGTGCATTTTTTTTTGTTAATAATTTCAATTATTTCTCTGCCCAGCCGGACCTACTTTTGATGGACCTCTGCATGTAATTCGTGATACTATAAAGGATATTAAAAACGACGTTTATAAGCAAAACACATATTTACGCATGAAAATAGCTACAAATGAAATAAGTACCATTTAAGCAGTATACGCTTTCAATAAAATAATAGCAAAATGCATCCAGATGTATTTCATGGACGCAAGACGATGCGCTGAACGTTGAGCACACAAGAGCAAACACTCTTTCACAACGATAGTCCAAAGGCAAATGCCTCCCCATGTACACCTCATTTTGATATCCGTTCCGCTGTTACGTGCCCTCTTTTCCTCGTGCACTTTCGTCTTCTCTCATATCTATCGGGATTGGATGAGATGTCCGCTAAAATGATAAGGGATGAGGCTCTGAAAAAGCAAATGTCCAAAGTCTTTAGTGATCTCCGCTTACGTGGATGTTTGCTATCTTCAGTGAACGTGTCCGGGAACAAAGATTTCAACAAGAAGACTACAAGCTGTTGAAATAGTGACTAATAGGGAGGGAGACTTGACCCTGAAAAAGACCACTCAGAAAAATCGGAGCCTGCTCAGGTTTCTTGATGAAAATAATCTCGTGCAAAGTCATCCAGGAGTGAGTATAAAAAAAAAGCGTTTAGTTATTTTGTTCGAGGCTCACACGCACCGGAGCCTTCCTGGACACTGCGGCGTCGCACTCCACACAGGTTGGCCCATGAATACGATAGTCGGGCCCGCGGCGCTATTCAACCCCGCACCTGCGCGCAGCCGTACCGGAGCGAAGGCGTCGCGTGTTTTCTTTCGGAATGTGTCGAACGGTCACGTTGTATGGATGCGTTTCCTTATTTCTTTTCTTGGAGCGAAGCAGTACATGTCTCATTCGTGGTTTATTCTCTGCTGAGGCCGAAAGACGCATGCACCTGCTGGCAGCTGTTGGGCCGCCATGAAAACGTTTTCTGTTTTCTTTTTTTTTTTCCGTTCAGAGGGCCCAATACTTAGGCTGGTACTCTTCTTTTGCAAATAAAGAAACACCCTATTAATGTCCTGAATTCAAAACATGAATCACCCTATAATGATATAAAAATGGACCAACATGTTCTCTAACTCACTCTGGGTTCGATTTTTATTACATGAAGAAACGGAATACCCGCGGTCGGCAGCACGGGCAAATTCTCAGTTAGAAAAGGTTTGAAGCTCTCGAAGTTACCGGGATTTTAACCGAGGTTCAAGTCTCCTCCAACTGCTAACATCAAGTTCCCTGGCGCGTTGGTTGAATTACTTCTGCGATCCCTAATTACCTGAAGTGAATGTTGTCTGAGGTGGTAATATGCTTCTGCTGTCAATAGCTTTTTCCAAGGAGGCCAGTGCTCCGCAACCAGGTAGAAAGGGATTTCTACCTGGAAGGATTTCTGTGGTACCGTGTGGAAGACACGTCAATTTGTATTGCTCGAATGGTGCGTGCCCAAGGACAACATATTTAATGCCTAGGAGCATAGGGGCATTGCATGGCTTAAAACCTGGGGTTTCAGCATGGGAGAAAGGTCATTTTCTGAAATTTCTAACAAGTAAACATGTAATTCATTCTATATTCCCCTACGAGAGCTCCTCGCTTTCATGGTTCCTCGACGCCTTCGCCGGTCTTCGCTGCATGCCCTTCGTGCTAACATCCAGCGTTGCGACAGTGCCTTCCAGTACGGGGCAGGTCTTTACCAAAGTTTTGCGTGCCGAAGTATAGTTTCTGGTTTCGGGTCAAGTCGTACTGTAGGACGTTAAATTAACTGAAACTCCTCCACGGCTTCTTTGGCGTGAACTGACATTGGCAATTATCGCCACACGCGGTTAACGCTTAAGTGTAGCATTATCATGACAACACAGTGCGAGCCAGGTGGGTCAGTCGAAGCTTATGACGCACCTGTATTTTGACTGAAGAGACTTATCAAGCGCTTATCTGCTCACCCAAGAAGGTGTCAGCGCTTTCGCTGTGTCTCTAATGAAGATCACGACGGTTAGTACATTGCCACACGCTTGATTTGGTTTGTAGCGTTTTAACGTCCCAAAGCAACTCAGACTACGAGGGACGCCGCAGAGGAGGACTCCGGAAATTCCGATCAGCTGGCGTTCTTTAACGTGTACTGACATCTCACACCACACGGGTGCCTTCTTTTTCGCCTCCATGGAAAAGCGGCCGCCGAGGCCGGGATTCGATCCCGCATCCCTGGGAACAGTAGTCGAGCGCCGTAACCACTGCGCCACCCCGGTGGGGCGGAGTGCTGAAGTGTTTCCCGTAATAATCCATACTTGGCCGACGGAAGCCCGCGCATCCTTGAATGAATTACTATAGCGAAAGTACCAAGAACTCTTCTGTCTCGAAGGTGCCAAAACGCGCATGCAAGCATCCAAAACTACCTCCAACACCTCCCAACTGCGCTGCTCCTCCATGGCCTTTTGTGTAGTACATCGATCCGCTAGCGACTGGCTCGCCACCCCGTTTCTTTAGAAACCTGTAGGTTAAGCTGTGGATGCCTACGGCTACCAAAAGCACGCCGATTTTTCGAGAAAGACATGGTACACATCGCTGCTCCGCTCCAACATCTCATTTCGGCGAAATAGGCTGCATCGAAAGGAGAGCTACACCAACTCTTTCCTCCCGCGGCGCTCTTTCTTTTCGCAAATAGAACGATGTGTCTGGCGCGTTCGATGGGGCGCATTTCATTTCCACGCGTATGGTTCCGGCGACACCACCGCCGCGCCGCCGTTGTGTTCGTTCGTTCCTCTGAGATTCTCCTCGCTTGAGCGGCGGCACAGAGCGGCCGCGTTACGCCGTCTTCTCACGCTCGGATGCCCGAGACGTGCCAGAGGGTGTACCCGACATGTCGACGATGACTGATCCGCGCGTCTTTCTCTTCCGACGGCGGATGCGGTGTCTGTAGGTGGCGGCGGCGGCGGCATACCGCCGCGATCGTTGTCGTTAGCGTCGGTGGCTGGCGCGCCAGGCCAGGCGAGGTGTGTAGCGTGTTACCTTATACTGCCGCTGTATTTGTTACGGTGGCTTCACCGCATGTGTTGGTTATAGTTGGGGGCGTCGCAGGCGTGCGGGCTGTTGAGGATAAAATTGAAAACTACAGTGCAGTTGTTTTTAAGGAGAAAGCCTTTAATGGCTCATGCTCGCTGCCATGACCATGTCTGTACGGCCACAAGAATTGCCACACTCCTTCGTTATGTTCCACAGAATACCGCGAGATTACGATGTCATCGGCCAGTCTACCGTGAGAAAGAGTTAAAAATAAATAAATCGTGTCTCCACCGGGGTTGGAACCTCCATCCCTTGAATCCCCAGCCGATCGAACGCTTTAACCAACTGTGCCACGCCCGCGGGATCGTGAAACGCACATCATAATTCTTGTCTACCGTGAGGATGATATGACAATGACGCTGCAATTAGTGATGATTACAACGATGACAATAACAATTATAATGACGGTGCATTTAGTTGATAATGATAATGAGAGCAAACGTGATGCACCGTGTGCATCAACAACACTTAGGCTTTCGTATTTCTGCAGTGTAGATTCAGTGCTCTAAATTCGAAAGTGCCTTACGAGGCATAGAGCACGCTCGTCTCCTTGCGTTTCCCGGCGCACTTTGAAAGCCGCCGTGTCGCGCACGTTGAAGAGTGGCATTGTACTTGTCTTCGTGTTGCCCACCTCGGGCCTAGAATTCTGGTATTAGGACGAAAATTTTCCTTTATGTCGGTAGAAACTGCGGAGTTCCGTGACGTTGGCGCCGTGGTACGGGAACTTATACGTTAAACACGTATCACCCCGACGTAATTAAGCGCAGCCGCCCGAGCATCCTAGCGCCAGAGCTGGGTGAGTGCGTCGCCTGGTACTGCCGAATGTCCAAGTTCCAACCACGCTTTCGGTTCGTTCACCAAACATCTTGAAACCCTTCACCGTCGTCTATTGCTCGCGACATAAACACAACCATTCGGGTCTCTGGTTGCGTCGCTAGAACAGCAGGGCATCGCCCTCCGCGGAGCGTCGCAGTGATGAGGCAGGGCTGCCTAAGTAACCCGCCGTGCATACAAAACGCCCTGCGAACAAACCTTTACCTGCGCCTCCGCGAATGAGAGGAGAGGGTAGCGTGTCGGGTGCGTAAAAACAGTGGGCGTGCACAGCCGTCGCAACGCTGACGAGATAAACGACTCGTCCAGTCGAGACGTCACGCACGTCGCCGGGCGTATTTTGTTTATCTTTTGTGGAAGGCAGTGGGTGGTGACCACGGTGGTGCACGTGATACAGTTGAAGCTCAACACTGCCCCCCGTAAGAGCCTGAGGGTGTCTAGTGACCATTGGCGTCGTTTATTTTGCGATCTCGTTTGTCCATTTTCTTTTCTTTGTGCGCGTTTCCCATCCTAAACTATGCATGCTAAGCGTTCCTCCCTGAATAGCGGTCAGTGTTTTCGGAGCGTCAGGACAGTCTTCCTGCGCACTGTGCTTGTCTTCGCCTCGCTTACCCGCGTCGTTTTCGCCGGGCTGAATTGAATGCACTTTCCTGATCTCGCTCAGGGCGCATAGCGCTTCCTCATTACTCCATCTCGGCGAGCGGTTCAAACTCGAGTTCGTTTTAGCTTTCAACTATATGGAGAAAACAGAAGGCGGAGGAAAATAATCGCCTGAAACAATTTTATCTGAGTCCATATGTGCAGGATTCGGTGAACAGAAGCTCTGGGCCCGTATTCCGAGTTTGTGTCGTGATCAAAGTGTCGCTATGTGTCACAAACCCCCGCCTTTACGGTCACAAGAGGTGCGGGATCCTCTTTACGATTACTCGTCGTTCCTCTATGAGGGTTGTGAACACATTTAAAAGTTAGGCCGGTCAACCCGTGAAGCACGTGTGTCGGTGTGTGATTGAGGAATAAGTACAAATAGGTCACTTTCTTTTACAAACAATTGAAGGTTTATAAATAGCAGACCAAAATTACACTGATAATAATAGAGTACAATGAAAGAGAATACAACGCCACGACAAGATATTGATAAAGACGAAGAAATAAATGATAAGAGAAAAAAAAAAATAACCCGACAATGAACAAAACACTGTGATAAAAATATGAAGACTATAAAGATAATAAAGCAGGTATTTCAGATATTATAAGTATGAGCAAAAGTTACATAAGAACACAGCGTAAAATACTACTAAGTCAGGTCAAAAGTTAACAAAGCGAAAATAATGTTCGATTGAACAACAGTCCGAAGTTCTCACGTCTTTCTTGTTTGCTGAGGCGTCGAAGGCTGTGTTGCTCGGTAGCGGCGGCCGTACAGGTGCAGAGGACGATGCGTCGATCGCGGGCCCGAAGAACACAATACGCTTTCGGAGCACCGCGGAGTGGCCGGAAGTTTGAATCTTCCCAAACGCACTGGTGAGGGCGTTCTGCTGTCGGTTATTTTATACCCTCGGCCGACTACGCAGCAGCCGCGTCAAGGACAGGCGGTCACTGCCCCATCGGCTTGTCGAATCTTGTCCAGAGGAGCGACGGAGTCCCGTGAATTTCGCTCTATATTCCAGCCATAAGCTCCCGCATCTTCCGCTGTATAATAGGTGAGGCAGCTTGTGACACTGCCCCCCACTGAAGAATATTGCCTCGGAATATTCTAGAACTCCACAAGCGCCGAGAACGATGTTATTACGCCCCTATAGAGGGGTGCAGTAGATTGGGTCCGTTCAGTGCACTGAAGATCGTTCGTCACTCACTACCGTTCATGACGCGCACCATATACGCACTGATCTGAACCCGCACACACCACAACACTGTAGTTCTTCAGTCATGTCTTGCACACATGTCACAAGTCACGGATCACTGATAACAATCAAGTGCACATATATACAGGCACATCGTGTACGATTTTCATTACACAATCAACACAATGCAGCTATGCAGTAGTGCAAGCTTAACAACTATTCCAGCCGGCTCATGTAATCTGCTCCCACGTTCTCGCTGCCTTTAATATACTCGACACGGAAGTTGTATTCCTGAAGCTTAATACTCCAGCGTCTGTGTCTTCTTCTGCCGATATTACTGCCCCGACAGCTGCAACAATGGTGTCGTCTTTCCTTTGCTGGTATCTCTTCAGCATATTGATGTGGAATATTTTTGTGGCATGGCCCAAATCCACTTCATAGTCGACATCGCCCCTGCGGCTGATGACCGAAAAGGGACCCTTCCATTGCATGAGCAGCTTATTGTGCTCTGTGGGAAGAAGAATAAGAACCTTCTCTCCCGGTTTGAGTGAGCGTCTGCGGCTCTTGATGTTGTAGTAGCGGCTGTAACGCTCTCCTGCGCGCTGTAGCTCTTCGTGGGCAAGTTTACAGGTATTTTCCAGTCTGTCCCGTAGAGCAAGCACATACTCGTACGTCGTTCGCAACTCGTTAGGGATGGTTGCATTCGTCCAAAGCTCTCTAAGTACAGCCAGGGGTCCACGCACATTTCGCCCATATAACATTTCGAATTGGGAAAAGCCGAGGCTTTCTTGGGGCACTTCCCTGTATGCAAACAAAAGTGGAGCCAGGTAGCGATCCCAATCGGTTGGTCTCTCTTGACACATGCGCTTGAGCATTTGTTTAAGCGTGCCGTTAAACCGTTCGACTAGGCCGTTCGCTATCGGGTGGTAGGGAGAGGTATGCAGCTGTTTTACTGACAACAGACGGCTAACCTCCTTCATTACTTCGGACGTAAAATTCGTGCCCCTGTCACTGAGGACCTCTCTGGGCACTCCTACACGGGAAAACATTTCGACAAGTGCTTCGGCTACCCTTTCGGTCTCGACGCTAGGAAGTGCGACTGCATCAGGGTACCGAGTGGCATAGTCCACCATGGTCAGGATGTACCGATTGCCTTGAGCGGACTTCGGGTTGAGTGGACCAACGATGTCGATCGCCACTCTCTGAAACGGTGTCTCAATGACGGGCACTCGAACCAAAGGCGCTCGTGTGGTGTGACCCTTCGGAGTTGTGCGTTGGCACAGATCGCAAGAGGCAACGAACCGCTTAGCGTCAGCCTGCATTGCTGGCCAGAAGAATTCTGTCTGAAGCTTCAGTAGGGTTTTCTTCGCGCCTTGGTGGCCTCCCATCAACCCATCATGTGCCAGCTTGAGAATAGCTGATCTGTACTTTTGGGGCACAACAACTTGAGTGTACTCCCCGCCCGACTCGGCGACGTATTTCCTTTGAAGGACGCCGTTAGCAATGAAAAACTGGTGGCTACCCTTTCCTTTCTTCGCTTGCGGCGGGCCTACGCGATCGAAACACGAGCGTAGGGTCGCGTCATTCTCTTGCTCTTGAACCAACTCTTCGCGGCATACGCTAGGGAGGCCTTGCAGGACTTTAAGCTTTTTCAGCGTTTTATCCCTGCACGCCTGCGCTCTAGTCACTACCGGACAAGCTTCAACGGCATCCGAAATGGGTGCGGGGCTCTCGGTGTCAGGCGCTAGCTCTTCAACTTTTACTGCTGTGGACTTCGTAGTCTCGCTTTCTGTTGTCTTGTGCCAGTTCGGATCGGGGTCGTCTGCTGGCCTAGCACCTTCCACATTTCCCAGCACCAAATCGTACAAGGGATTCTCCATACACTTAGCGAGAAGTCGTCCCTGAAAGTACGGGGTGTCGACATCGACCCAAGCTTCTGGGAGCATTAGGACTGAGCGGTCAAGTAGGTAAACTGGAGACTTCGTATCGGTGATATCTTCTTTCCGTACTAAGTCCTTTCTTACCACCACCGTGTTGCAGCCTGTGTCTCTCAGGACTCGGACTGTCTGGCCTCCGATCATGCCGGCTACGACAGGTAAGCATTCCCTGACGGCGCATTCTTTACTGGTGAACCCAGCGTTGATGACGGGGATCTTCCCTCCATCCTTAAGTTCGAGGTATCCGTTCTCAACACATACTGCAGCGGACTCCCGATTTTCTTCCCTCTGTTTCGGGGCCCCATTTGCCCAGCATCTCCAGCTTGGATGACCTGGTTTTCCGCATTTGTGGCATTTCTTGGGCGGTCCCGATCCGTCGGATGGGGCGGCCCGGCAATTTTCGGGGCGGTGTCCCGTGCGTGAACAAATAAAACATTTCTTTTCATCGCTGCTCTTCGCATCCGATGATTGAAGCAAAGTTTCCCTTCTCTCGGTCGTCTTGGAGACGGCGTTTTCTGCCTTATTCTTCGGGGTGCTTCGCTTTCCGAAGTTTGACCAGCCATGGGCCTCCATATACTTTTCTGCCCTTGCTACTGTTTCAGAGAAGGATGTGTCCTTCTTTTCTTTCAAAAACATTTGTAGCGGAGTGGCGCAGTTAGAAAGGAACTGTTCCTTTAGAATCAGGTCAAAGAGATCTGCGTACTCTTTCTTTGTGTCCGACAGCTCTATCCATCTGTCTAGGAAGTTCTGAAGACGCGTCACGAACTGTGAACACGTTTCCTCGTTCCGGGGACTAGCAGACCTGAATTTTTCTCTGAACCCTTCCTCTGTCATACGGAAGCGAATCATGAGTGCCTGCCGGAGCTTGTTGTAGTCCAAGCACTCGGACGCAGACATGCGACTAAAAACGCTGAGCGCTTCGCCGCTTAAACATAGACTAAGGGCTGCAGCCCACTGGTCGCGAGGCCAATTCTGACTCTCAGCGACGCGCTCGAAACGCATGAGGTAAGCGTCAAGGTCGTCCCTGCCCTCATTAAAAACCGGCATCAGCTTGTGCGGGCTTATGCGTTCGGGCCGAGCAGCTTGACTCTCCCCCGTTTCTGACCTTGACTCTCCGGTGCTGTTAGCGTCAGTTGCCGGATTTTTAGGTAGGTCTCGTCGGAGCATCAGTAACTCCTTTTCTTTCTCCATCTCCGCCATCCGGAGTTTAGATTCTAGTTCTGCCTCCTCTTTCCGCCGCGTACGTTCCTCATTGCGTTCTTCTCTGCGACGAGCTCGCTCCTGATCTACCCATTTGAGCAGCTCTTGACCCTCAAAGCCAAAAGTTCGGCCATACTCAACAAGCCGTTCTAACTCTGCATCAGCCATGTTAGGTGGAAAGCGTTATGCAGTGCTAGGATACAACACTAAAAAAATTGCACCTACTCCTCTCTCCCTCACCGACACTTGGTTGACCAGTCCTGTTCGCGGACGCCAATTATGTCACAAACCCCCGCCTTTACGGTCACAAGAGGTGCGGGATCCTCTTTACGATTACTCGTCGTTCCTCTATGAGGGTTGTGAACACATTTAAAAGTTAGGCCGGTCAACCCGTGAAGCACGTGTGTCGGTGTGTGATTGAGGAATAAGTACAAATAGGTCACTTTCTTTTACAAACAATTGAAGGTTTATAAATAGCAGACCAAAATTACACTGATAATAATAGAGTACAATGAAAGAGAATACAACGCCATGACAAGATATTGATAAAGACGAAGAAATAAATGATAAGAGAAAAAAAAAATAACCCGACAATGAACAAAACACTGTGATAAAAATATGAAGACTATAAAGATAATAAAGCAGGTATTTCAGATATTATAAGTATGAGCAAAAGTTACATAAGAACACAGCGTAAAATACTACTAAGTCAGGTCAAAAGTTAACAAAGCGAAAATAATGTTCGATTGAACAACAGTCCGAAGTTCTCACGTCTTTCTTGTTTGCTGAGGCGTCGAAGGCTGTGTTGCTCGGTAGCGGCGGCCGTACAGGTGCAGAGGACGATGCGTCGATCGCGGGCCCGAAGAACACAATACGCTTTCGGAGCACCGCGGAGTGGCCGGAAGTTTGAATCTTCCCAAACGCACTGGTGAGGGCGTTCTGCTGTCGGTTATTTTATACCCTCGGCCGACTACGCAGCAGCCGCGTCAAGGACAGGCGGTCACTGCCCCATCGGCTTGTCGAATCTTGTCCAGAGGAGCGACGGAGTCCCGTGAATTTCGCTCTATATTCCAGCCATAAGCTCCCGCATCTTCCGCTGTATAATAGGTGAGGCAGCTTGTGACACTATGTCACGTGACCTCGAGTCATCTGATTTTTAGAAACGCCGGAATGTGATGTTGCCACCTCTTCCGGTTCCGTAACGGCAACACCCGGTTCCGGCGTTTCCACCAATCAGATGACTCGAGGTCACGTGAGATAGCGGCACTCCGATAACGACTTCGTTAGGACCCGCTGGCGATTCTCCAGTGGCGAGTGACGATAAGCACTCCAGGAGGAGTCGGTGAGGAATATTACGGGAAGTATTGAGATGCAAGTCAACGTTGCGTATTATGCAGAATGCGTTCTGTAGCTGCTGTTTGCTCTGGGAAGTTGGAGAGTGAGCTGTTCAACACCTTCCGAAATTTCTCAGCAGTATATATTACGGCGAGGTATAGAGGACCTGTGCTCCCCTGTGATATTTCATTTCAATAATAAGTTAACAGCGTGTTAAGTAAACCACGTAATCATGGATGTTATGAAGTGCTGTCAAGTGAAAATATGCATGATTGAATCTGCCCCATTTGGTGCATGTAGGTTAAGCTGAAGAAATTTGTTCGATTCAGTAAAACATGAAGGGGCTTGGTTAAGATGGCTTTCTCCAAAGAAGCTATATATGGTGTGCGGAAAAGCAGATGTCAGGTTTATTAAAAAGAAACAAAAGAAAAGAATTGAATCCTCCGGAGCCCAGAATGGACAGTGATAGCAGGGCTTTCGATGTGTGTTACAATTAAGATGCTAATTTTTCAAAACTCTTTATAAAGCAGAGGGTGTGATTTATTTTTCTTGTTGTCTGTTGTTAAACGAGAATGCACACGGGCAGTGATGCGGGCCGAAAATGAGGGTAGGTGCAAGGCTTGCGTGCTTAATATGGATAGTGAAGTTATTTTGTTGGTATTGCCCTTATGGGAAGAATCGACCGTCGCTGTGACGCATTTGTTGCTTACAGAGTATAATTGCTATCGCTTTTCTGCACTTTACCGTCGTCGATCACGCAATGCTTAAATGTGGTTAAAGCTACTCAGGCCTCACTGTTTGCGCTGTTGAGAACATACTAACATTAAGGAAAGACTTGGAAACCTTTATGATTTCGGCAGTATCAAACGGAGGGGGCCAGTGTCAAACATAAGGCCAATATTGTTTGTATTAGTCTACCGCAAGCTTTTTTTTTTTCTTCTCTTGAGCGTAGGAATAAAACCAAAGCGAATTATTTTTTGCCCCCTATGCGCACATGTTACATTAGTTTTCTAGCTAAATGCTCTATAGTCATCTCAGTGGGACGGAACGCAGGAAATAGGTGACAAGAAATACGCACCCCCAGCAGTTTACTTAAATAAACGAAAAAATGAAAGCAAGAAGAAAGCTGCACACCGTCAGTTCGAAGTCCCCTTTCTCATCTGCACTTGCACCTACGCAACTGTAATCGGATTCAGTCCAGGTACGACATATGTTCTCACGTGAGTCAGCACATGGGTGCCCACGCATACCAGGCAGGCAGACTTAAAACAGTTCAAATCCCTCACAGCGTGTCTGTTCATCCTTACCTTTTATTTCGAGAGAGTTTTGTCCACTCCTTCTTCGCTAGATGTTGATGTAAAGTGATACAGCTCTCTCTCTCTCTCTCTCTCTCTCTCTCTATGTTTGCTTGTTTACTTATTTGCTTACACGTGCCGCCTCTGCCGGTTCGAGTGGTAGAGCGTCACGACGTGCGATACTCGAGTGGGTGTGCCTAGTAAACACTCAACACGGTGGTTTGTATTCGCCGCAGACCTTTCGGCATGGTGATCGTAAAAAGTTTACGGCTGTTCGGCCGCATCGCCTCCGCCCACCTCTCGCCGAACGGTCCGAGAAACGCCCCTCCCTTCAACCTGCTCACGTCGGCGTCGGGTACTTCTTCGGCTCTTAGCAGAGTCTTCGTCGACGTCGATGCACGGCACCGGTAACCAGGTTAGGCCGGCCGACCGGCCCTGCCGAAACGCTTTCGAAGTCGTTCTCGCGCCCGTCAGTTGTGCCTGTTGGCGGCCCCTTGCTTCGTGCAGTCTTGCGGAGTCTATGGCTTTTCCTGAACTCGCTTGCCTGCTTCTGTCTAGCTGAATTTTGCTTTGGAGCTGCTCTTGAGGCGTCCGAGTGCGGCACGTCTCCCACTCGGTGAAGTCGTTGCCCGCTCAGTCGGAGTTGAATTCCAGGCGCGTGGGACTGGGTGTGTAGGCAGAAGGGGAGGAAAGAGGCTAGAGCTATTGGGCCGACGCGTCTGCGCCGAGCGTCTGGTGCTCTTTTGTTGCTTGCGGCCTGCTTAATGGGCCACGTGTTATTGATAGTGTTTCGTTCTATAATCTCCAACCTGTCGCTCCGTGGGCGCCAGGATGGTATTCCTTTTGGAGTAATGTTTCGGTTGCATTGAAGATGTAGATTTCTTGGAGAGCGTCATGCAAAATGAATTAGGATGGGAAACCCTCTCCTCTCGAAGAAGGAAATTAAGACTTTAACTGTTGTACCAAATTTACCACAACAAAACAGGCATTCGAAAGGAAATATACTTACATAGGCCACATTATGTTTCTGCTCGCACAGATCATTGTTTTAAAATTTTGGAATACAGCGCCAGAACTAACATGTATGCCAGTTCCTTTTTTGTTCGATCCATCAGTGAATGGAATCGGCTTTCAAGTCAAGTGTGCTCCATAAATGAAGTTGTGTTTTCTTCCACTCTGTAACCCCCCTGCTGTAGCGCCCTCGGGCTAAGCGGGGTAATCATTGAATAAAGAATAAAGAAAGCGTTGTTGCTATTATCAGGCCGGATTGGTACAGTTAAAGGTGCTGCGGTAGTTCGCTACGATCATTCGCGTGTATGTGATTGCCGTTCGTACTTTCCGAGCGTAAGGCCACAGAAGACTACCGGGCGACCGCGCGCGGTCAATCTTGTCGTTACGACGTCCCACATGCCAATAATTCAACCGCTTAGCTTCTTCTTCGAGGCCTTGGGTGTGATTTGAGTTTTAATTTCAGGCCTCATTCGTTGCCGTCTTGTCCTTTCTCCACTTTGCCTTTTGTTGTGATACCCCCCCCCCACCCCCTACACACACACACACACACACACACACACACACACACACACACACACACACACACACACACACACACACACACACACACACACACACACACACACACACACACACACACACACACACACACACACACACACACACACACACACACACACACACACACACACACACACACACACACACACACACACACACACACACACACACACACACACACACACACACACACACACACACACACACACACACACACACACACACACACACACACACACACACACACACACACACACACACACACACACACACACACACACACACACACACACACACACACACACACACACACACACACACACACACACACACACACACACACACACACACACACACACACACACACACACACACACACACACACACACACACACACACACACACACACACACACACACACACACACACACACACACACACACACACACACACACACACACACACACACACACACACACACACACACACACACACACACACACACACACACACACACACACACACACACACACACACACACACACACACACACACACACACACACACACACACACACACACATGGATGGAAAAACTTTATTTTCGTCAGAGAGCATGTGTGGACGATTCCGTGTAAGATGGCCTTCAACCCATGGCTGACGGCGACCTGGGTGGCCCACTCCACGGCCCTGGTCTGGACGACCGGGTCTGAGCTGGCCAACACGGCCTCCCACTGCTCGAGGGAAGGATCACGCATAATATCCGCCGGTGGCGGTGCTATGCTGCAGCTCCATAATATGTGGTCATAGGTTGCCAATTCCTGACACCATTTGCACTCCGGCTGAATGTCCGGGTAGATTTTGCTCAACACGTATGGGTTGAAGAAACATCTAGTCTGCAATCATCGCCAGACGCATTCCTGCGCCTTCACCAATTGCTTGTCCGGGGGTGGGTAAATCCTCTGCTCAAGTTTGAAATGATTAGTAATGTCATGAAAGGATACCAGCCCATCTCTCGTGGACCTTCCCGGAACGTCCGGCTCACCTACTCGGCTGACGAAACCTCGAGCATTCATGTGAGCCGTCTCGTTCCCAGGGTTCCCAAAGTGGGTGTGCAGGTACCCAGACGATTTCCGCCTCCGTAGTCCCTCGCCCCGTGGCCCGATTCAGCAATCGCGCCGCTGTGACAGATATTCTGCCCCTCGCCAAATTTCGGATGGCTGTTTTTGAATCGCTAAAGATCAGGTCAGCATTACTACTAGTAATAGCTAGTACTAACTTCTTTGACTCGGTAATGTAAGCCCGGTACACTGACAATGCAGCTGGCTGTTTTTTTTTCTTCTTCTTCCTTCGAAGGGACGCAATTTCCCTACCGCGGGCCTGTTTTATGACGGACGCGACACATTTTGTTGCGCGAAAGGAGCAAATATACAGGTTTCCCCGTCCGTTTCACTAGGTGCAACCGCAGTAGAACCTTCGCATGTCTGCATAACGGGCGTTGCGCTGCGCAGAATTATATAACATAACTGAACGAACGACGACCAAAGGCACGTGACCCCTTCTTTTGTTTATTTTGGCACGAACAACCTGTACGCACGCGCAGTCGCTGGCAGCTTAGAACCATTCCCGCGCTTTTTTTTTTTTTGCTTTTGCCCTCGGGCGGGAGTTTCTTTATGACGAGGGTATAACGAGGGAAGGGTTGACTGAACTCTCGCCGCCATCTCCGCCATCGGAGGGTGGAGACGGTACACGCCGCGGAATGCGGCGCACAAGGTGGACTCCAGGGGGCGCAGCGGAACACTTGTTTGCAGCCTTCTCGGCCGGTCATTACTGCGTCGACCGTTAACAGGCTGCTGCCGTGTTGCGTCCGGTCATTACACGTTCCGCACGACTCGTGCAAGCGAGCAAGCAATGATAGTGGCGAGATAGTTTCGCAATCAGGCGAGGCGAGCTGCTGTTACTTCTTCCAGGGAGCGTGAGGAGTTATAGTGCCGGGCCCGCGCGTACTTACCAGGGGGAACCTTATAAGCGGCCATTTCGCTTGGTCTGACGAGGCGTTAAATTCGAACAATTTTCGTCTTGATGCGCGCCTGAAATGCGGTATCTGCTGAATATCGCATAGTTTTGAGACCGAAGTGTGCGATAAGGTCCATTTTTTTTATGCGTAAGCATTAAGGCTTTCTGTGAAAAAAAAAAAAAAAAAAAGAATTCCACCGGCAGTAGATGTGCGCAGAAAGTACGTACAGAAAACGTGTAAAGAAAGTGCCTATCCGCACCTCAGAATTGACCTTTTGGAACCCCAAATTTGATTTGACAAAAATTGGTGTCTAACCTAATTTGACTATGGCTAGTAGTGAATTGCAAATTTAAGTGGGGCACCCCTGAAATTTAGTATGCTTACGCATTCTGCGCGCTTAGGAGGCTACACGTGCACCCCTGGGATTTTTTTAATTGCTTTTGCTTTGTATTGTCTGCGTCGCGGTGGCTCCAAGCAAACCAAACATTTTTCTAATTTCTTTACCTCGCAAGCCATCAGCTGAACGTACGGCTTCAGCACTACCTTTTAGAGAAACACTGTTTGAAGTTTCAGTGAAGTTGTTTGGCTGCAAATGATGTAGCTTAACGCTTTTAAGAAGTCCTTCGCTATTCCGTTAAAGAAAAAAAAAAATGAAGCTACATGAAGAAAAAGCTGTCCCAGAGGTTGCGTGGTAGCCCGGGTCCTAGACATAATAATATTCGTTACTTTACAGCAGGTGTCCATGTTCGACCTAAGTATCGAAATCTTCTTCTTCACAAACCTTTCTATGAACTGTCTATAGTCACTTTCAAACAGTTCATATACACTTTATAGACAGTCTGTAAACTCCATTAGCCGTTTAATAAAGGTGATCTCGACGTCATTTATATGTCCCTTTAGGACACTATTCCAGCAGTTTTCATTTGCGATGAATACCGCCACAAATGCATAGTCGGCGGGGATGCCATTTTACCGCATGGAAGCGACCTGCATGTACCCGTTGTAAAACTTTTTCGTTCCAAATAAGAATAACTTATCAATGTATGCACCCAAACGCTTACTAGCCAAGGGCGCATACTGTTTGCGAACTGTTTAGATCGTAGTGTTGCTGAGCAGGGATTTTATGATTGGTTTAATATTCCGGCTAGTGAGTGTGTTAAAACCCATTAGCAGCACGAATAAAACAACAAGAAGAAAACACACAAGACAGGACGAATGCTGCCGTAAGCAGCATTCGTCCGGTCTTGTGTGTTTTCTTCTTGTCGTTGCTTTATTCGTGCTGCCAAGGGGTTTTAATATGGATCATTACCAACTGGCCCAAACATCGGTGTTATTGCATAGTGAGTATGATTATTTCATCGCACGCATCGATCGCCTTTAGTTAGTATATATTTTTTTTAATATTTTGTAAACTCGGCGCCCTCCCTGTACAGGAACCCGCTTCATTGTAGTTGCTCCGGTCGCAAAGAAAACATTGCCTGCTGACAACAGCGCGTCCCCTTCCATATTAGAGCGGTCGCTTGATTATGCATGCACTATTGGCGACTCGCTGTTGACTTAGCGTCGCCGCTCTGTTCCGGTGCTCGCTTAACCATTCACACTGGTGCACAGCTCGTTTCCCGAAGCGCGAGCTTCTTTGCGCTGGCGTGTTTAGCAGGGAACAGTATTCTGTTGGGCTGGGTGTGTAGTGGTGAGCTGGAGCTGGCAGTATAGTTGCCTAGATGTTTGGCCTAACGAATACACAGTGGAGACATAACCCGAGGCTTGAAGCGTTTGGATTCCACGCGGAGTCCAGACAGTGTTGTATGAAGCCTATAGAGCGTATCACTGTTTTCCCATAAAGGCAAGATCGATATCTGTCGCCGCCTTTCGAATGCATCGAGCATTTACGGGGTTATATATTTAGATATAACTATCACAGGAACACCACTTTCGTGCATGGTAGAAGCAAAACTAAAAATAGCCCGCATTTTAAGGTGGTGCAGACAAATGTGCACGCCTCCACACAGACGCTGTGACTGAACGAGTCGTCTAGGCAAAATATTTCATTGAGCCTTCGTTTTGTATTCGTGCAGTACAATTTACCGTCGTTTGTCAAAGCAAAGAGCCCATGCAGGATGGTTTCCTGTGTGGGTCAAACTGTGTATTGCACAGTATTCAGAAATGTGGCGCAACAAACACAAACACACACAGCACCAACTAGCCCCTCAAGCCGTTATTTTGTGTGTTGCACCACCAACATTCCGAGTCTCTTGAAGCCGAGAACAGTTGTCCTCACTACTATTAAAATCGCAATTTTCCCGGGTGTCCGCCCCGCCGGGGTGGTGCTGTGGTAAGACGCCCGACTACTGTGCCGGAGTACCCGGGTTCGATCCCGACCTCGGCGGCTGCGTTTCGATGGAGGCGAAACGAAGAGGCGTCCGTGTGCTGTGCGATGTCAGCGCACGTTAAAGATCCCCAGGTGGTCCAATTACTCCGTAGCCTTCCACTACGGCTCCTCTTTCTCTCTCCATTTTCTCTCCCACCTTCCCCCCTTCCCTTACGGCGCGGTTCAGGTGTCCACAGCTACAAGTGTGACAGATACTGCGCCTTTCCCTTCCTGTGAACCAATCAATCAATAAATCAATCGCAATTTCCCCGGGTGTCCCGCACCTGGGCCTCACTAAACTGCCTAGAAGCGTGTGAGCACTTTGCGCTCTTTAATTTTACAAGACCTGTACAGGTTCCGAAGAATGGAGATAAGCAGAACTTCAGAGGTGGTACGACGTGAGTGTAACGTTGTTCTTCGAAATAAGGCAGGCGCCACGCGTGGTGGCGATTCGATCTGAATCAAGTTAGGTGCCGACGCAAACTCGAAGGGACGTCGCGGACACTGCTGCGTTTGGTGGATCGCTTCTATGTGCTTGGCAACGGCGGGTGGCTGGACCGCTGCTGCGCCCCTCCTCCTTCTCCTCCTCTTTCCTTTTTTTTTTTTTTTTGCTTCGTTTGTCCAACCCGAGAGGCGAAACAAATTGGCCGCGACGTTATCTGTGCCGCTTCCTGTCCGTGCTCTTTTCCGGTCTGCCATCAGAGTGGCCTGTGCTGTTTTTGTTGCTGGCTTTTGCTACAATGAACTAGAATATTGGGTAGTGTGCTCACTCCGCGGCGGCTCTACGGGGAGCGGAGGCCCCGCGTGTGTCGACAGGCGACTGCTTCGCGGCGCCGGCACCAGGTGACGCCACGGTAGACTTCAAGGTAGGATTTTGCTCCGCCCGTCGCTGTCAGCCGGTTCAATTTGTCACTGCGTTGTGTGCATTTGTGGCCTCGTTGTTGCTCTGCTGTGCGCATGTTCTTTTGGCGCTTATCGGAGGTCACTTCAAGCGTTTGTTCAGTAAAGGCCAGTTCAGGCTCTTGTTTAAGCTCCCATCGAAAGTGAGTGTTGACTACACCACGTGCGTCGGTGTATGCATGTTCTGCCTGGAGATCAGAACTCTTTGTGCTTTTCTTTCGCACATGAGGGTGTAAGCGGACATGTGGCCTGTACAAACCGGTTAATTCACTGGGACAGACTGCTAATAATAATAATAATAATAATAACAATATAACAACATACACATACGGAAGCGCCGAAGCCACAAGCGGGCTTGTGCGGCGACAACCGACAGCCGCTGCAATCTTCGCGCCATATCACAACTCCATCAGAGCTCCATCAGAGGCAAAAAAATAAAAAGAAACATTTGGCACAACACACTATCAAAAATGAACTGACAACATCAGTATATATTGTTCAATATGTTCTCTAACGCTTTAACAGCAACTCTTAATGTTTTGCGGGTGGTCAAAGAAAATACGTCGTCCAGTAGTTCGTTGAGATGGCTGGAACTTAATAGCGTCTTAATTGTTGCTTTACCGTAATAAATGCGGACTCTCGGTTTAAGATAACGAGGAACATGTCTCAACGGTACTGGTTTCGTGTTTTTGTGCCTGTATGCACTGCTCCAAAAATATTTTAGTGCTACAATTTGTTTAAAATGATTGTCAAAAGCAGGCAAACCGGCTGTTCTAAAGACACTGCTGGGCAAATTCTCCTGTGGTATGTAGAGGACGCTTGTAGCGATGTTTTTCAAACTCCTATTAACTCCATGTGAAAGAGCAGTTAAAAAAAAAAAACACATACCGTATCTTTGAACACTACCACAGAGCATGGGCGATTAGTTTTCTGATAGAAAAAGGCATCATGGTTTTCAAATTAAACAACAAAGATGCAACACTTCTAAGTTTCTTACAAATGTGGGTCAACTGAGTACTCCATGTCAGATCACTGTATATGGGTACACCAAGATACGTAACCGATGGGACGCTAGATATAGGTTGACAAGAACACAAATAGCAATATGAGGGGTTTAAATATATAGAACCTACATTTGGTACATCTTTGTGCGGGCTACGAAAACAGACAAGTCGGGATTTGGTGCCATTTATTTGTATTAAGTTTGAGACAAACCAATGACTAAATTTAATAGCGCCTCCTGAAGGTTAGCCAAGGCACATGAAAACTTAGGTTTGCCTGATACTAGTAAAGGGTCATCGGCGTAAAGGAATATAGTGGATGCTTTCACGTGGTCACATATATCATCCACATATACCCGCACAACAAACTTACCGCGTCACTGCAGATAGGCCCAAACCAAAATATGCCGGCCCGTCGTCAAAACCATTGCTACGCGCCTGGATGTAATACTGGCTACGTGCATACTAAAGGTGGCCCAAAAATAGCCCCGCTAGGCGTTCCCAAAGATGACTTTTAAGGAAGCAGTGGGAGATCAACCTCCGTCACTCGGACAAGCGGCTGGATGAGAGCTGTGGAGCTGTGCTGTTTGTGAGCTTCATTTCGAACTTCGTTTCGTTCTACGGGGCTATGTTAATATTGTGAACGGGGGAAAAAGTCCGCATCCCTCGTGGGAAGCCAGCATTATCCCCCGATGCCACACCGACGCTATTGCCGAATCTGCCGGCCTATCTTTCAAAAAATATACCGAAAGAAAGACAACAAAGGAAGAGGAAACCCACTGGTGTTGTAACTCATACACTCATACGGGCCCTCGAAAACAAAACTTTCTAGTCTGCCCGATATACCCGTAACAACAGAAGAGTAGGAATCGGCCCCAAATGAACAGATTCTGAAAGTATTCTTGATATTTTGGAAGTGGTTAGAAATAGACTGCATAAAGAAGTTGGTTGCCCCGTTCACGCAGAAGGCCGATCTGAAGAAGTAATAAGGTTTTATTTAGTCACCGGACTGCACTTGTGAAAGGGGTTAATTCAAAAAAAGGCAGAAAAACGAGAACGGGCGAAACACTTCAAACTAAGCCATTGCTAACGTTGTTGTGAAGTGCTGGAGCAAGTGAAGGAAATAAGCGGCAAAATACGTGAACATAAATATACGCAGCGGTGACAAATCTGTTCATATGTTTCATAAAGCAGTGACTTTATGTCTCTCCAAATAAGTATGCAGTAGCTGGTTTGAAAACCTTGTGGTGCGGCTCCCGTGCTGCGAAAAACACGAATTGTAAATAATGCATTGTTACGACCGTGCATCCGCATTTGCGCGCTCTATTGTTCGCCTGAGGGCATGGATAAGTGTTGTGGATATGTGGTGATGGTCCAATGGCTCTAAGTGAGCCTGTTTCCAGGAATCCTGTTTTGTAAACCTGTTTTGCTTTGTGGACACCCTGCAAATGCAAAATTGACCCTGTCAAGAGAACGTCTGGAAAAACACAAAGAAACGTCCCCCTGCGGGAAATGCAGGAAGTGCTTTCTTTCTTTTGTTCACCCTTCCAGTCGAGAAGCCCTATCGTCCAGTGAGGAATGCCTACTTTCCAAAGGAGACGACAGAGTGACATGTCCGCTGACGTGCAGGACAAGAAAGGAGCATGACGCATACAGCCATTAAGTGATTTCCCAGGAATGCAGGAAAGATTTGCAATTGTCGAAAACGGACAATGCTGGGAGCGTATGCGGCGCCCACGTGCACTTGGGTTTCTGAGAAGTAAACCCACTTGTCAGAACCAGCCTGTGGTTTCTTTGCTGAAGAATAGAAATGTACCTCCTCTCCTCGCCGTTCCCAAGCTTTTCCCGCCAACAAGTGATCACGCCCAACGAATTAATGCCGGACCAGTCAGTGCTTCAGACCATCAGTGCAGTGATGTGTTCGATTGGATGCCGATATCTGAGGGGCGTGCCCTGGATTTGGTTGGTCAGCATCTTCAGAGAGGGGCTGGACATAGGGGGTTTTAAGGACGCTGCAGAGCACGAAATGTCGCTCTGAGCCCTGGGTAAACGGCTCATCCAGTCGCTTCTCGCTATGAACTCTTAACGCTTGCCATTTTGCTGATGTACCCTTCTTTTTCGTGTAAATAATCATGTAAATAAGTTTTCTCAAAGTGCCATTAAACCTGCTTGTACATATTTCACCAACTTCGAAGATTCAATCCTACTTCAACCCCGAGTCTCTGCACGTTACCAAGTGAAGGCCGGGTCGACGTAGCCCCAGCGTCACGACAACTGGTGACCAGCGTTGGGATCTGAATCTACAAGCCACAACATCTGGTGATTCGAGGTGGATCAGAATCTACAAGCCACAACATCTGGTGATCGGAGGTGGCATCTCAAGCAACAAGCAGGAGCAACAATCGGCCAACAAGAAAGCAGCTCGGAACATCGATCGCATGTGTGGGTGAGTGCTTGGCTTTTCTTCTGATGTGGACCAGGTTCTAGAACAGGGTTAGATTTTAGAACTGGTAAAAAGTGTTGAAACGCCTTTAGGTTTGGTAGTTTGCACTGTTGTTTTGGAAGTAGCCGACACTCGGAGCGATCATGGACCTACAAAAGCTGCAGAAACCGGACCTGTTGCTATTGTGTGAGGAATTGGGAATTGATACAAGTGGTTTGGCACGAAAACCCTTGATTATAAAGGCAATCACTGATCTGGGAACCGATGATGAGGAGCTCAGTGAAGCATGGAACCTCATCGGTCAAAAAAAGGAGCAGCTCAGACAGCAGAAAGAGCGGGAAAAAGAGGAAAAAGAGCGCGAACGTGAGTGGGAAAAAGAGGAAAAGAAGCGTGAAAGAGAAGCAAAAAAGCTGGACCAAGAAATTGAGCTCCGGAAATTAGAACTAGAGTTGAGCAAGAGGTCGGGCAATTGTCCCCAGCTAGCGGTACCACTTCTCAACAAGGAGGCAGATTTCAAGATGTCAAAGTACATGCAGCCATATGTGATATCAGGGGATATCGGTCTGTATCTGGCTAACTTTGAGCGAACCTGCGAAAAACTGTCTTTCCAGCGAGACACTTGGTCTCAGAGATTATTGACGGTTCTGCCCTGCGAGGCAGCGGAGGTTGTCGCGCGGCTAAGCAAGGAGGACGCGGACAACTACGAGAAGGTCAAAGCTTGCCTTCTGAGAAAGTATAGGCTTAGCGCCGAGGCGTTCAGACAACGTTTTCGGAAAGCTACTAAGTCCAGGGACGAGAGTTACCCTGAATTCCTGTACAATTTAAGAGTTAATTTGGGCGAGTGGCTAACGAGCACTGATTCCTACAGTGATAGGGACGCTGTAGTCGAGCGAATTCTTTTGGAGCAGTTTTATAACTGCCTCCCAGAAAAAGAAAGCAATTGGTTACAGGACCGAGGCGAAATTAAGTCGGCAACTGAAGCTGCCGAACTTATTGAGGAGTATGCTTCGCGCCGACAATTCAGCAACCCAGCAGTGGATAGGCCCCGCAATCCCAAGTTGAGTGTGAATAACCGTCAGGAAAAGCACTTTGCTAGAGTTGGATACGAAGAAAGGAAGGTTTCTTCAGGCAAACTCCCTAGAAAGGACGGCAGTGAGAAAAGTGGGGAAGTGACCAACGTGCAGAACACAAAGAATAAGCTTGAGGCTAGGAAGCCGCTCACATGCTTTAGGTGTAATGGGCAGGGTCACATTGCCGTCAACTGCCGGAAAGAAAAGATTGCTTTCTCGTATGTCAGTGACTGCGATGAAAATATGCAGCTTTTAGAACCCTACCTGCATGACCTAGTACTCAACGGGAAGCCTTGCAAGGTACTGCGCGATTCGGCCGCAACGATGGATGTTGTCCATCCGGCGTATGTGTCGCCTTCCGACTATACAGGACAGTGTGCGTGGATCCGCCAGGTAGAGGAGGAACAGAGTGTGTGCTTGCCAATCGCGAACGTGATCATCGAGGGCCCTTTCGGCAAGTTGACAACCGAGGCTGCCGTTTCAGGAAAGCTTCCTAAGTGCTATCCGTATTTGTTCTCCAACAAATCGTTCATGCTACTGCGAAAGAGGGGCATCCTTTTCGGAGACAGAGTTGTGCAAGCCTTAACACGTTCAAAGGCGCGAGAACTAGCTACACTGCTCATTCCAGAAGAATCCACAGCGGAGGAAACGGCAGTTAAAACAGTGGTAGATGCGGAAGATAGCAGGTCAGAAAACTTTGAGAGCGAGGCATCTCAGATAAGTCTACTTGAAAGTGAGCTTGATGAGACGCGGAATGAGGACGTTCTTGAGAGTAACCTCTTGCCGCCAGTGTCTAGTAATCTCACGAGACTTTTAAGTGGAACTCGAGAGGACTTAGCTATGGAGCAAGCCAATGATCCCAAGATACAGGAGATAAGAGAGCGCCACCGCGCCACTAAGACAGCAAAGAACATTTCTTTTGAGATGAGAAAGGGAGTGCTGTATCGCTTATTCAAGGATAAGCGCGGAGTAGAGCGGGACCAATTAGTCGTTCCCCCAAAGTACCGCGGAGACTTACTGCGACTTTCCCATGGCAGCTCGTGGTCATGTCACCTTGGAATAAGGAAAACAAAGCAGAGGCTGTTGCAAGAATACTATTGGCCTGGATGTTTTAAGGACACGGAAAATTTTGTACGATCATGCGACACGTGCCAGCGGGTTGGAAAGGCGCAAGATAAGTGGAAAGCTCCGATGGTGTTAGTACCAATCATTACCGAGCCGTTTCACCGGTTAGTAATAGATGTAGTTGGGCCACTTCCTGTGACAGAGTCAGGGTACCGTTATATCCTCACTATGTTATGCCCAGCCACAAAGTTTCCAGAGGCTGTTCCGCTGCGCGAGGTGACGTCCGAGAGTGTAGTGGATTCGCTGCTGTCAGTGTTTGCACGAGTTGGATTCCCTTCCGAGGTCCAAAGTGATCAGGGTAGCGTTTTCACGAGTGTCCTCACCGCCTCATTTCTCGAGCGATGCGGCATTAAGGTAGTGCATAGCTCGATCCATCATCCGCAGAGCAACAGCGTAGAAAGATGGCACTCTGTTCTCAAACGAGTCCTGAGGGGACTGTGCTATGAAAACAAGCGCGAATGGGATACCTGCCTGCCTGCAGCGCTTTTCGCTTTGCGGTCAGTGCCGCACGAATCCACTGGATTTAGCCCAGCCGAGTTGGTGTACGGAAGGTCACTGCGCTCACCTTTGCGAATGGTGCGCGAAGCCTGGGAGGGGCGCGGAGAAGACCCAACAGTAGTAGAATTCATTCTGAACCTCTTGAATCGCTTACATAACACTAAGGAACTCGTTGAGGCCAGCATGAAGTCAGCCCAGGCTCGTTCCAAGGTGTACTATGATAAGACAGCCCGTCAAAGGACGTTTTGTATCGGGGACCAGGTGATGTTGCTGAGAAGTTCAAGGCAGAATAAGCTCGAAGTACAGTGGGAAGGACCGGCTGAAGTCGTTGCAAAGCTTTCGAACACTAACTACGCAGTGAAAATTCCCGGTAGGCGTAAAGAAGTGCGCATTTATCATTGCAATCTTATGAAGCCTTATGTGCAGAGGGAAGCCGTGGTAAATCTAACTTTAAACCTTCCCGAGGAGATGGGGGACAACTTGATTTGCCTCAGCGGAAAAGGAAGCAACGCTCAGGAGCTTCTCAAAAAGACGGAGCAGAGAGGAGAACTAAAGAAATCCCAGCTGTCCGATCTGGGCGAAATAATAACAGAGTTTGAGGCCTGCTTCGTGGACAGGCCAGGCAGGACTGATTTGACTGAGCACGATATTGAGCTGACTTCAGACGTGCCAGTGCGATCAAGGTGCTACCGATTTTCTCCAAGGCAAAGAGAAATTCTGGATAGGGAAGTAACTCGCATGCTGGAATTGGGAGTAATAAAACCCTCGGAAAGCGATTATGCTTCGCCTATGATCTTAGTAGAAGCTCCAGGTAAAGACCCTAGGCCTGTGGTAGACTACCGAAAGCTAAATTCTCTCACCAGGGATCAAGTGTATCCTATTCCGAATATTGAGGAGAGAGTAGAACAGGTCAGTAGAGCGGCATATGTGACTACGCTGGACCTTACCCGAGGATACTGGCAAGTACCGCTCACTGAACGCGCCAGCAGATACGCGGCTTTCGTCACTCCGACGGGCAGCTACCAGCCAACAATGATGAGTTTCGGGCTCAAAAATGCTCCATTTTGTTTTTCCCGACTCATGGATAGGGTTTTAAAGGGGTGTGAAACATTCGCGGTGCCTTATTTAGATGACATTGCGGTTTTTTCCGACTCATGGGCGGACCATATGGTACATCTAAGAGCTGTACTGAGCCTTTTGCGTCAAGCTGGACTAACCGTAAAGGCCGAGAAATGTTGCCTGGCAAGGGCGACCGTGGACTACTTGGGTCACAATGTAGGTCAAGGTTTCAGGAAACCCAGCGAGATTAAGATTTCTGCGGTAGCAGACTACCCGCGGCCGAGCACGAAGACGGAAATTCGAGCATTCCTGGGTCTGACTGGATACTACAATCACTACATCCCTAACTATTCAGCTTTGGCCAGCCCTCTGACCGACGCTCTCCGCAAGACAGAACCGACAAATGTAGTCTGGGACGAACAAAAGGAAGCCTCCTTCGTAAACCTGAAGGCTGTGCTGATTAGCCGTCCGGTATTGCGAGCTCCAGACTATGACCGAGAATTCACGGTCCAGTGTGATGCCAGTGATCGAGGGTTAGGTGCTGTTCTCTGCCAGAGAGATGACGACGGTAATGAGCACCCCGTGCTCTACCTGAGCAGAAAACTGAGTTCTAGAGAGAGGGCTTATTGCGCGTCAGAGAAAGAGTGCGCTTGCATTGTATGGGCCATTCAAAAATTGCAGTGCTATCTTGGAGGGGCCAAATTCACCGTAGAGACGGACCATTGTCCCCTGGCTTGGCTGCAAACTGCGACATCGAAGAACAGTCGCCTTCTTAGGTGGAGCTTGATTTTACAGCAGTACAATTTTGAAATAAGATACAAAAAGGGGAAGTTAAATGGGAATGCGGACGCGCTTAGCCGCTCTTTCTAAGCGGTCCGAGATGTTCCTCACCATGTATCCAAATTGATAATCAGGTTTTTTTTTTTTTTTTTCGTGCGCTTGTATATGTGTGGCTATGTAGAGCAGCACGTTTGGTTTTCTAGGAATACGTGGGTCCTGAACGTCTTGAGAGTGGGCTTTTCTCGAACAACAATGGCAGTTTTCTTTTGACCTGGTCTCTTCAGACGGGAGCCGAGTGCTTGTTTAGACATGTGGTTGAGTTTCAGACAGCTCGAGCAATTTGGCCTACAACAATCAAGACAACGCGACAAGCAACAGCGAGCTTCAAGCGTTCACGTGCAGGCCATTAAGTCGTCTCTTCATGCAGCAGCTGCGACTGCTGCCCTCCGAGACTCTTCTGGCGGGGGAGGAGGCTGTTACGACCGTGCATCCGCATTTGCGCGCTCTATTGTTCGCCTGAGGGCATGGATAAGTGTTGTGGATATGTGGTGATGGTCCAATGGCTCTAAGTGAGCCTGTTTCCAGGAATCCTGTTTTGTAAACCTGTTTTGCTTTGTGGACACCCTGCAAATGCAAAATTGACCCTGTCAAGAGAACGTCTGGAAAAACACAAAGAAACGTCCCCCTGCGGGAAATGCAGGAAGTGCTTTCTTTCTTTTGTTCACCCTTCCAGTCGAGAAGCCCTATCGTCCAGTGAGGAATGCCTACTTTCCAAAGGAGACGACAGAGTGACATGTCCGCTGACGTGCAGGACAAGAAAGGAGCATGACGCATACAGCCATTAAGTGATTTCCCAGGAATGCAGGAAAGATTTGCAATTGTCGAAAACGGACAATGCTGGGAGCGTATGCGGCGCCCACGTGCACTTGGGTTTCTGAGAAGTAAACCCACTTGTCAGAACCAGCCTGTGGTTTCTTTGCTGAAGAATAGAAATGTACCTCCTCTCCTCGCCGTTCCCAAGCTTTTCCCGCCAACAAGTGATCACGCCCAACGAATTAATGCCGGACCAGTCAGTGCTTCAGACCATCAGTGCAGTGATGTGTTCGATTGGATGCCGATATCTGAGGGGCGTGCCCTGGATTTGGTTGGTCAGCATCTTCAGAGAGGGGCTGGACATAGGGGGTTTTAAGGACGCTGCAGAGCACGAAATGTCGCTCTGAGCCCTGGGTAAACGGCTCATCCAGTCGCTTCTCGCTATGAACTCTTAACGCTTGCCATTTTGCTGATGTACCCTTCTTTTTCGTGTAAATAATCATGTAAATAAGTTTTCTCAAAGTGCCATTAAACCTGCTTGTACATATTTCACCAACTTCGAAGATTCAATCCTACTTCAACCCCGAGTCTCTGCACGCTACCAAGTGAAGGCCGGGTCGACGTAGCCCCAGCGTCACGACAGCATCTTTCCTTTTACTTTGTCAGAATTACATGCATTCATTATACCTGTCATCTCCATGTCCTTTTTGTTTTTGTGTGCTGCAGCATGGGTGTTTGTGAATAAGCAGTTGTTGCGGCCGACACTCCTTCATTCCTCGTTTATCCCTGGCATGAATCCCAAGCTATTACTATTGACTTTAAGCATTAATGGAAAGAGTTGTATAACCCCCGAACATGCAGTGCATTATAATTTCTTTCCAGTGAAACAATGCAGGCTCGAGTGACATACACTACGTGAACGTCCCAACGAGCCAAGCGCATTGATTAACATTGTTTGAACATGTGCACAGCGCAGATATAAAGTTCAATTCAAGGTCCGCTTAACCATTTCAGCAAAACCCACGCAAATGTCACGGTAATATTTCAATTTGTCGGCGCGGCTACTGCGACGCCGGCCGAGCGCGGCACTGGCTTTTACCCGTGGAGCGCGCGCGCTTCGAAGCACCTACCGTGGAGACGCGCGCAGCGCCACCGCCCACTGCCGCTCCCCGTCGACACCGGCGGGGACACCTCGAGCGGCGCTTGTGAGCACACTACCCAATATTCTAGTTCACTGTACTTTTGCTAAGGATCAGAAGTCATGACATTGTCTCGTAGGCGTCGGTAGTTTTTTTTTTTCTTCATTTTTTTTTTTTGGCATAACTGTTATAGTCAGCGCAGGCTGTTGTAGTTAAGATTTGTCGCTCTAAGGAAGAGGAACCTTTAGTGTAGGTGAAGCGACTCCGCGTTCTAAATTCAGTCCCGATTGGAAGCACTTCCTTCAGCCTGCTTACTTCTTTGTGTGATGCCATATATCTACACTCGAATTGAGCTCCCGAGAGCTCCACTAATAGGCTTGTGTCGTTCGGAAAGGCAAAAAAAAAAAAAAAAAATCGGAAAGGACAAACTTGGGATTTGCGGCAGATTGTTATTAGGCGTCAGCTGCTTTTTTCCTGTTACTCGAGGATAGGAATGCTTCCCAAGATTCTTCCCCGTACCGTACTATTTCACTTTTCGTCACATCTTACTGGCTTCTTGTTTTGTTTCGAAGTTCCGCCTTTATATGTGAGCAGGAAGTTCAGTCCTTGGGTACGGTGCCCTCTACATTTCCGCACTTTTCGTTCATCTTCGACATTTTCTTCTTCTTTTTTTTTTTTCAGCTTTTCGAAGCTCCGGAACAATCTTTGGTGCTTCGAAGATCTCATTCCCGAGCCGAGCTCGACGTCTTTATTATGACCGCGCTTCTGCCCTTCTCATTTCAATCTCTTCGCTCACGTATTACTTTTATTACACGCCAGCGCGAAACCAGGCTCAATCGCGATCGTGCTCGACGGCTCTTAGCGCGATTGAAAAACGGAAAAACCCGCTAGAAACGGTACTTCGCTTCCCCTTCTCCGTCGATGGCTCTTCCCACGAACGGAGGATATCGGGATTAAAAGACATTGGGCCGCCTGCTCCACTGCACTGCTCGGAACATTCATCCATAAAAGGTTCTTCCCTCGGACAAAAGGGCCGCTCCTCGCCTCCAGGGTGCATTGAAGGCGAAGACGACCAAGGAGGAATGGCAGTACGAGAAAGACAAGGAGAAAGAGGGAGGGGAAGAGCTGAGGGGCCAAGAGGGCAATCATGCTCCTCATCGACCTCAGCGGCCCGAGCTGTGGGCGGGGTCCTAACACGGGATCCTGATGAGCACCGGCAGACGCCTCCACCGCACCTAAGGCCGACGTCGTCCGCCCGCTTGCTTCCCCTCCTGCTCCTCTCCTCAGCTTCCAAGAGAAGACGCTTCGTCAAGAACGACGAGCCCCTCTTCCTGCAACCTCTCCTGATGTCTCTCTGCTCTCGCTGACGAGAAACAAAAGCGCTTGCTCCCCCCTTCCTTCCCCGCAGTCCTTAAGCGCCGCTTTTCGTCTCCATGTCTTCTCTTTCCGCGTTCTCCGCTCCTGACGTTGCCACTCTTAACACTCTTATAGTACTTCTTGTGCGTTTGTATATAATCGCCCCTGTGCGTTCCACACATCTCGGTACAGTTCGCGCTCTCCCTGGTGTGCTTCTGAACCTTATCCTATATCCCTGTCTGTCTATCCCTGACTGTCTGTATATCAAACCATCTATCTGTTTGTTTGCTGCCTTGCAAGCTTATTCGCTTCTGCCCTACCGCACTGTCGCTTCCTCCAATAATACCACACGAGTATATGTTGCTTGTTTCTTTCACCTAGTCTTGCGTGTGATGGCGCATACATTGATATCTCTTTGTGCTGCATCCATCTGCCGCCCCTCTGTGCAGGTCGGACTATTTTCGTACACTCATTTTGCACACCCACACATATCCGCGGCCTCCTCCTTCTTCGCCCGGCGGACTCTCCCGCTTCCCTGATTCTATTCCTGCTTCCTTCTCCCAGCGGGCCAAGACAGGCCCCGGTCAGCGCTGTAGCCACTTTGCGCGCGCTTTTGACAGGTGCGATGACGTGCATCTCGTGTGATGTCCTTAGCGAAGCCCATATGTCAGCACCGAGGTTGTCTGGGTGTTCTTTTCGGTGCCTTCGGGCAGGGGCCGGCCTCTTCACCGGAGAAGGGCGGTTTGGAGCCCAGAGGTATATAGCGGGTCGCTGAATCTCTTTTTCGAGGTGGCTTCTCTGGCAACAGCTCTAATTCTTGGTCATGTTGGTAGAGCTTGCTCTCTTCGGCGAAACCGACCCCCCCCCCCCCCCCCCCTCCCCTTCCCCATACAAAAAAAGAAAGAGAGAGAGAGAGAGAGACAGGGACGTCGCTTTATACCAACTAGCTCAGGAATCAGCTTTGCTTAAGATTATTTCTAGCTGGCGCTGTGTCCTGTGTATATGCATCTGAAACTCCTGTCTTTTTTGCGCTTCAGACTTCGCCACAATGAGCATTCTCTGGACACTTCGCACTGAATGCACCGTCGCTGCATCATTGCGTGTGCGTGTGTGTCTTAATACAATGATATAAGCAAAAATCGCTTACGATGTTTTGCCATGTCTAGATCCGGGTCGACTTGGTTCTGCTTCGGCCATTCCTTATGTTGTCATTCCTTCTTCGGTCACTATTATTATTTCTACGAGACGTCCCTTTTCAGCACTTTCTCTTTTGCTCTTGGTTTTATCGTGTTAATTAGTTTCCGCTGCCTTAGTAAGACAGTATGGTTTTTACGGCGCGTGTTAATTAGAGGCCGGACGATTGACTTTTTTTTTTTTTTTTCTTACGTTCCGGATCGGCAGTGCGTGTTGTTAAACGCAGCACCCCATTGAAAATGTGCTGCTCAACTTCAACAGGATTTCTTTAGGGTTCAAAGAAACACGGGGATACTTAGAAGACATTTTAGGCAGCGCAAACCGCGAGTTAAGGAGTGCTGAGCACGTACGATAGCAACTGAGGTGAATCTATTCACGCTGCACACAGGCACCCATCAGGCGACGACATGTGTTCCTTCACCTTGTGAGAAAATTAGGGGTTCAAGTCAGCATTTATTGTCCCGTTTTAGTTGGGGCGGACCGGACATGGCCAAACCGTATAGACCGAATAGCCCCAATATTAGTTCTACTTTTGTCATATCCGGCCCTACGCTACTAAAACGGGAGGATAAATGTTGATTTGAACCCTTAAATTTCTCGCAAGGTGGAAAAGGAACACGTGTCGTCACCTGATGGGCGCCGGAGTGCGGCGCGAATAGACGCATCTCAGTTGCTATCTTGCCGTACGTACTGAACACTTGTCAACAATGTGCCCACTTTAGTGCCTTGTCTCTTCCTCTTTCTTTTTTGTATGTTGGTCCAAGCTTGATTTTAGTTATCGCCCAATGAAATTTCCCTGCTACGTCAGCGTCACCTTCTAGCGCCTCCTCAGCGCGCGTTGCAGGATAGGATCGCATGGTGATTCACCACCGATCTTTACGGTCGCGGTGCCGCGCACTAGTGCCGTGTTCCAAGTCAAGGAGTCCTGTTTTCTGTTTTGAAGCGAAAGCTTCACTACGCCAGGTAGTTCGAGCCGTCGGGTATGCATGGTTTTCACCTTGAGAGATATTTAGAGGTCAATCTTCTGTGTTACGCGACCATGGTTGCCATGTTACTTTGGGGCATAGTCACGTAGGCCACAAAGTGGCCCGTGACCACTATCAAGGTCACGTCACCTGGTGGTCGCCATGTGATGGGCGTAGTAACGTACGTAGGTCACCAAGTGGCCCGTGGCCACTGTCAAGGTCACGTTAGATGCCGTCGGGTATGCGCGGTTTTCGCCTTGAGTGAGGTTTGGAGGTCAAACTTCTGTGTTAAGCCTGGTGGCCGCCATGCGACTTTGGGACATTGTCACGTAGGCATTCAGTGGCCCGTGGACACTGTTAAGGTTAAGGTCACGTGGCCTGGTGGTCGTCATGTGACTTTGAGGCGTTGTCGCGTAGGCCACTAAGTGGACCGTGACTACTGTCTAGGTCACGTGAGGTGACGTCAGTGTGACGTGGAAGGAGAGGACGCTACAGGGGCGAAGCGTGTATAAATAGGAGCCCTCGGGCTACTGCTTATGTTACAACACTGCGCAAGATGGGAAGACGAATGCCTTGCTACAGTAGCGCGTCGGAATGCGAAGATGCCACGTCGAAATGAGGCCCTGAAAAGGCGGCGGGCCGAAGAGACCGACGAAGAACGGGCTTTACGTTTGGAGAGACTCACACTGTGTTTAATCCAAGCTTGGTAATGAGCATAGCCATGCACATGAAGATTTCGCTTCCCTCCAGAATTTACCAGAGTTAAACCACCAGCTAACTGTTTTCATTTCAGCCTCCTTTTTTCCCAGCCGAACGTATACGGAACCGCACGATCGAGTGGCGGCCAGCCGAACGCTCGGCAGCGCACGAGTGCCTAGAAAACTCCACGAGTGTTGTCAGCTGAAACTACCGTATTGGAAATCGCTGAAGAATAATACAAAAAAGGAAACTTGCTTGGGAAACGATGCGGTATAGTTGCCGCTTCCGGCCATAACATCCACTGCACCACCTTGGCAATATCAATCCGGTTACTGGCTCGACACTTAACAAAAATAAAGAAGCGAAGACTCCTGACGTGCTTATGGTGTCGAGCTGGCCAGAGACAAGGTTTTCTGAGAAGATGGCAGGCGATTTTGAAGCAGAATTGTATTTTTTGGGAAAGTGTGGACGCTAGAAAGTTCACTATAAGCGCACAGTCTGCTTTCATCTAAGACGAGTGTACTTGCAAGACGTACCTGCGCGCCCTACGTTCGTTATTAATTTTCAGGCTCAAAGACGCAGCGGCGGCTTTGTGTCCTTGGGTATAGTACAAGTCAGCCGATCGCCTCCGTTCTTCATAAGACCAGCTTATCCGCCCTTGCGAGGCAGCCGTGCAGGGACCATTGTTTTTGAGCGCAGTGAGCTTGTTCTTGAAAAGAGCTTTTCCGAGATATGACGCAGGCACTATCACTCGAAGTCACTGGCTCCAGTTGTGTGCAGTGTTTCTGTAGAATTGCGTGCATATGCTGACACGCTGACTTTGACGCACCGGCTATGTCACAGAGGCCCCAGGTTTGTTCAGTACTGCGTTGCGTAGCACCTTCTCTATGTAAAGTGGACAGCTGCGAGGATATCATCTGAACTAATTTATTACAACAGCTAGGCTCTCGAGGCAAATTAACGAAGGGCACCGTAATGAGCTTCGTTATTTTCTGTGTCGGCATATTTCACATACTGCAGCCTTAGCCCGTCTTCTTTATGTTCTCAAGTTTTCCCCCTCCAGTTGTTTTGTCAGAATGCTAACAAATTGCTTTTATAGTGTTTCCTTGGGCTTTATTTTTGTACTCTTTTAATAAACACAAAAGAAAGGAATTCCAGCCTTCCTTTATACAAAGTACAAAGTGCTCATAATTAAGAATTCGTACATCTGAATAACCCGGACCTAAAATTAGCATTTCCGCGAAAGTTACCCACCATCATATGGAATCTGTGACGTCGTCTTTGCCACAGTTAATGCAGCACCTCCACATACATTTAGCACCGCTTGTGAGAAACGATGATCAGCGCGGTGTCTTCAAGTGGCTCAGATGAAACTGCAACACAGTTCTCGGAATTAACCCGTTTAATTGACGTTAATTCGTCTTTACTTAAATGTTGGTCGCCCTACTAATGGAGGAAGAACCACTTTTTGACAGAAAATATTATAGCCATAGTTCATTCGTCCGTGCCCCCTTTTTTATTTATCTACTTTAAAAATAATGCAGAAGAAGTTTGCGACAACCGCCACGGGAAGTGCTGCGGTCCCGGCTATAGAGACCTATAGGGACATTGCATGGCTTAAAACACGGGGTGCCCCGCGGCGGTGGCACAATGGTGGGGGGCGCTCGACTGCTGTGCCCATGAATGCGGCATCGAATCCCGGCCGCGGCGGCCGCTTTTCGATGGATTCGAAAATCATGGAGCTCGCGTGCTGTGCGATGTCAGCGCACGTTAAAGAACCCCAGGTGGTCCAATTTGCGGAGCCCCCCCACTACGGCGTGTCTCATTGGCCAAATCGCTTCGGGAAGTTAAACCCCCCATAAACCAAATGTAAAACTTGGACTTTAAGCATTGTATAGGGAACACTCTTCTGAAAGCTCTACGAGTATATAAAGACGTAAAATAAATCCCTTCTAATTTGCAAAGAGTCGTCGTCGCAATGGCTCCTCGGCGCTCCTCTGGTCTCCACTACCCTCGGCTCCGACCCTATATACCTCCGGCGTCGCGACACAAATGACTAACCATATTTACTCGGATATAGCATGTAAAAGAAGCTCAGCCTAGCAGATTGGGTGTTTGCCCGAAGAAATTCCTGGCTGAGTCCTCTGAGCTTGTTAGCGGCTGACGACAACAGGGAATCGCAGAGAATGAACTTAGCAGAATACGTTCATGTGGTTCCCGTAACAAACGTAAGGATCCATGAAAATACTGTCAACCAGTTACGTGATGATTTCGGTGCTTTGAAGGCTGGGAAGAAAACCTGACGAATTGTCAAAATGGTTCTTTCACACTTCATATACATCGATAGATGCTACGATCTCTACGACTCCACTGACCATGAAATGTGTATTACGTCACTTCATGCCCTGCCATGCATTGGATTGTTCGTTTTCGTAGTTTGCCTTTTTGACAAACTTTGGAATAATTTTGTGTCAGCATTTAAAACCTTTTCAATGAAGTTCTCGGAACAAAACTAGGCTTTTCTCCCTTACCCCATCAGCTTTTACTCGGATTCCATAGTCTCACGCTGCACCATCCTTAAAGAACTCTCTATATCCCCCTAAGGGCAAATTTTACAGTGGTAGTGGGTTATTTGTCGTTATTTATTAATGTTAAGCGAGACCTAGTAAGGTACCGCGATTCAGCAGGGAATATGTAAACGTCCACATTTGTTCCTTCGTGGAGCCCACGCCGCGTATAAAATGACGAGTCGTCCTGACATTCAAGAGTTCGCAGAAACGCAGTGCATAGAAACTAGTCACCGTCCACGCCAACGCACTGGGAGACAGGACTTGGCGAGACTTGGTTTTTCAAAACAACCGCTCACTCCCGGCAGTTTCTCAGGAAGTGTGACAAACAGCAGCAAGTCTCACCAACCACGCGTTTCTGTTCGTGGGCGTTGTGCACGGGCGGTGTATGCGTACCAGCGTATTTTATCTACTCGTTTCGCTGCATTTTCTACTTGCTAGGCTCAGTGATGACTTTTAGCGTTTACTACTATACGAGCATGCGAATTTAAAAGTGATAGCTGTTGAGATATTTTTCCAGGGTAAACCACGTCGTCACATACCGTACCTAATAACTCCCGCGCTTACCTGCTACTGAAACGAGTGCTACGAGGTGTGCCTGTCTCATGAAGGCGCTGAGGACCTGTAAACTTACGTAACATAAGTAAACGTCTAAGACTGCGTAGAGTACAATTATTACGCATTGCAGAATTACAAATAACAGTTATTTTAGAGATTATGAAGAATTAAAGTGCAGCAGAAATATTATGTGCTCTTCAGTGGATGGCTGAATACCAATGGAGTTCGGTTCAGGAGTGGCAGCAATGAGATGCGAGGCACTTGTCTATATTATTGGGCAAGCTAACCTATGCCAAATGTTTTGTTTGCATGTTAGCGATTGTGGGGGGTGTGGCAATTTGAAACACTTAATATCTAGTTGAGAAAGTGATTTTGCTTCATGGTGTTTATGTGTCGATTTATTGCCGCATGTTTCATTCAGCTGTTCGTGGACCCCGCTGCTCCCCTGCACAAAATTATTGAGAGAGGCACACGTTAGGCTTCGTCATTTTACTTTTTCTATGCTTCGTTTTTGTCGTAACCCTGCCTATGGTATTCCACATGTCGGCGACGTGTAGAAGACCGCACCCAGCGGTCAAGAGGCAGCCGTCGGGAGATCTTTTTCCGGTCTTAGGGGTGCCAGTGCACCTCGGTAGGCTGTCTTCATCCGAGCTGGGCGAGTAAGAGGCTCTGCTCCTGCGCTGCACGCTAAAGTAAGCTGTGGATATCACGATGACTACCGCTTGTAGTAAATGTGCGTGAATGGTCCCTTCACGGTAAAGTGTGTATATACTGATTATTACTCCGCCGGAATAAATGTACGGTTCGCTGCGGACATCTCTAACCTAGGACAATTCTTCTGGGTTATCGGAGAATAGAACTGTTAGTTTCGTGTACAGCGAAACTGTTTGTTAATTGCTGGTTTTCCCCTCCCTGATGACGCCATAGGTACCGCTGAAACCGTCGCCCATACATAGCCACTGAAAAGCTCCTGACTTACGCCGTTTGGTAAAAAAACAAAACAAAAACAACAACAATTGTAAGGTTACGTGACGTCATCAAAGGAAAGATAATGAACGTCCGGTACATTGGGTCTCTTGTGGAGATGTTAAACACTCATTTATGCATTGTTTAAGGAACAGCTATTATACCAAGTAGTAAAACAAACACATACTTCGCTTTGCACTGTAATCGATTTAACAGAGATATAGATATGATCCCTTGCATTTTTTTTTCTCATATGATCTCGAAGATGTCGCTTTATAGCTATGTTACTTTGCATACAGACATTCACTTAAATCCGTATACACCGCACGCATTATTTGATTCGAAGATGGTGCTTGCCCAAGAAAAAGAAAATATATAGAGAGAGCAAGAACTGCGAAGTACACAGGCGCGTGTAACGAGGCACGCATAAAGGTGCCCGGAAACTCTGACCCCGTGTTTACTCACTGGCGTGATACAAGTGAGCGTGGGGCATTGGCGCGTCACGCCTGCCGAGATCGCAGACAGCCCATCGCAGTCTTTGGGGCCTCCTCGTGTTTGCCAGCCGGCGTGCAAAGTTGGCGCAGGCATCCGGCGGCTCTCGGAAGGAGACGAAGGGGTTCGCCTTCTCCGCATAGCGTGACGCGGTTCCTCCGGCACGAGCACGCGCGAATGCATCACGGCCGAGAAGCGCGATGTGACACCTGATATCAAGCCGTCTGACAGGATGACGGAGGAGGTGCCGGCCGGGCAGCATGGACCTACGCGCTCGAAAAGTGGGGAGAGAACGCGCGCAAGTGTTTGCATTTCGGAGAGGACGTGCGAAGGATAAAGAAGGAGAGGGATGGCGGCTGGAAAGCACGCATGCCGTGGAGCTGGCTGTGTATGCAAATCTTGACGCGGAACGAGTGCTCACCGGTCTCGGAACGAGCTGTGCACGCTTTGTGTGGGCTCCCTCCAGACAGCTCATCTCATCACCTTTGATTCTTTCTCTTTCCTTTAAATGTTTTGATTCTGTTTGTTGTGGAACCGTGTCCGCGCTTATTTGATGCGACGGAACATAAAACGATTAGGATGGTGGCGAGGAAATGCACACGGGTACCGGTACTGCAAATCGAACCCCCGCTTGTGTTCGGGACGCCTGTTTCTCGTTGGCGAAAATTCTACCATGTTTCTAGTTACCAAAGATATGATGATGTCTGGCCACTTCGTTAGCTCACTCGCTGTCTAAGGCAGTTCAGTTTGCAAGTCGTAGTGAATGCTGCACCTGTTCTCTGCTTTAAGAACCGTTGTACAGACTGGTTGCCTTGGATATACTACCAGGGAGAACGTTTGTATAGCAGTGAGTTATAGCATGCAAGCAGCTAAAATAGAGATAGCAGGGCAGCCGATATTGAACTGAACGGTGTAGGTTACTTAGAAAAAAAAAAAGTATTGAAGAGAGAATTAAGTCGCGGTAACAACCAAGAAGCGAGGGCAAAGGAAAGGAGGGAGTGAAAGAAGGAAGGCAAAAAGAGGTCCCGCGGCGTAGGTCTCGGAATTAATTTCAACCGCATGTGATTCATTAGTGCGCACTCACTATACAACGCTCAGGCGTCTGTTGCATTTCCCTGGATGTGTCCCCAGAGTCTGCGAACACATGACCACTACTCTTCTGTGTCCCCAGAGTCTGCGCAAACTGGCAGGAGTCCCGAACGTGAAGTCTGCCTGAGGGCACTTGCCCCTCTTTTCCAAATATGTGGTCCCGGCTGAAACTGAACTTCCTATGCAAGGATAATGGTTGTGTGGAGGTGATTATTACAGAAGTGGTGGTGTAAGCAGTTTCGATTTGTATTTAAACGTTTTGTAGGATAAACAGGATACCCTTTTTAGCGACTAACACGGTACGAAGCGGCGCCTGTGGTGTTGAGGCAACGCGCGCAGTTTAAACCACTCCGCCCAGTACAAACCCAGAATGTGTCCGTAGCTTGCCGCATCAGACGCTTGTTTTCTGTTTCGATATACGTTAAATACGTGGTTAAAAACAACGCAACGCAGCAGCGCGCTTATCAAACAAGTGTGGCAAATCAGAATTGTACTCGCTTGTATACGTATTACCTGCACCTGCTCCTGAAATTCGCATGCGTGAGCCGTTTCGCTCAACGTCATGTTGCGGATTCTTTGGGACTGGAGCTTTTTCGTGTGTTTACAGTTTTCGCTCCGGAGCCCGTGTCTCCCTCGTGCAACGTTTCCAAACTCTGCGGGAGACCTTTCGCACTTCGTCTCGGGCCTCTTTCATCCCTTACTTCTTTATTTGTTTTCCTTTAGGATGAACGTGGAGCTGAGCGCTTTGCAGCAGCGATGCCGAAACAAGACCTCCCACCGAGCACAGTGTGTCTCAGAATATTGCGAGAACTCGTTTATAATACGGCGCTTTGTTTTGTGAAATTTTAGAGCGGAAAATTCAACGCCTTGTGCTACATGCGGATCTTTATGATATTAAATCTTGTCTGGTGCAGGGAATGGCGCTCTTGCGAGATTCATTCGCTCTTGGCGACTGATTGCTACGACCGCTTTGGCTGTACTGCCGGTAGAAAAAGTCTATGCAGGACAGTGCTGGCGCCTCAACAAATTTATTCGATCGATGTGTCGCAAACCAGTTGCCTGTCATTGATACCAGTGGATTGTGCATGCAGGTCCCTCTCCCCATACACGAAGATACTTGAGGAGAAAGAATTGCGTCAATTTGCCGCAATAATTTCTGTGTTTACTTGTGTTTACTGTGGAAGGAAAATGCTTGACTTTATACGGAGGCAAGTGAATGGCAAGGAATAATCCAAAACTTGTGGAAAAGCTTGTAATACTGGGTCGTGGTCTATGTGGATGTATATGTCAACTCAATTTTTCGCTGTTCTCAAAACTTGCCTCGTTTTATACGCAAAATTTTGTGGTATCCTCTTCAGGTAGAGTCTGGTTGGGCGTGTTACAATATGTCTCGCCTATTTCTCGCATTTCTACCAGCCGCCAACGCATCATGTCTTTCGGTGTGGCACCGGTTATTGGAAAATGGCCCTCTTTAACGAGCTAGTCCAGACGACCTTTTTTTTTTTTTCTTTTTATTTCGCCAAACCGGTGGAACAGCGCTTCCGTATTGTTGATTCGGCCTCAGCGGTGTTGTTTGCACTGCTGGATTCAAAACCTTATACAAGGATTCGCCGTAAGCGTTCATGGGCATCGATGCGATATGGACCAGAAGAGGCCTTGTCCTATATACTTCTCCTTAACGTTGAACTACTACTACTACTACTACTACTACTACTACTACTACTACTACTACTACTACTACTACTACTACTGCTGCTACTACTACTACTACTACTACTATACCATATTTCCACACCTTACACCTGCTGCGACAACTATTACTAATACAGTACTATTATCATAATGACAGTGAACTATTGGTGCTAATATATAGACGGTCGAAAGTCGCGCTAACAGCAGAAGCGCCCGTCCGTGACGCCAGCAACGTCGCCGGTCGACCCCTTTTCAGTTTTCACCGGTTCACGACTGAGAGCTAGCGAGCTCGGTCCGTGCTCGCTAGCTCTCAGTCGTCGCCGATTGTGGCGTGCGCCAGCCAGTAGTCACGCCGTGTGTGGGCGCACCTGTCAGAAGCACTCGCGTCTCGCTTCCTCGGAAGCTCGCTGCTCGCGTCGTCGCGTGCACGGACGCTTTGCGGGAGCGCCGCCTTGCTGCCTTCGCTCTTTTCTTTCCCTAAACGTCGTGGATCGAGGGAGTGTGACTATACGGTTGTCCTTCCGCAATTTCGAAAGAAAGGCCTCGAATGTGTAAAGTTGTATTGTGCACTCAAGTATATGCGCGGCTGCGAGCGTGTTTTGCGGGTTTTTTGTGGCTATTGCAAGCACGCGTAGGCTTGTGTTCGAGTGTAGGTTGGTAGGCCGTCGGAGTTCCGTTGTGTTGGATCCCTTATTCTCCTTTGTATGCGGTTTTAGCCCTGAGGTGGTGTGCGCTGCTCACTTCGATTGAGTTCGGGGACGTTCGCGTCGAGTTGCTGAGGGGGCGTGTCCGGTTTTATTCCCGTCACCGTGTGCCGCCGCCTCTGTCCGGACACGCCGAATTCATGCTGTCAGCTTTCGTTCGATGCCAAATGTTCCGCTGTGTTGCACGGACGATGAGGGGGATAAGGCTGGGGAAGGTGGGAGTTACGGAAAGAGGGGTGTGTCGGCTGTAAACATTCCCGGAGAGTGCGGCTAGCGCATTTCCGAAGTTTTGTACCCTTTGTAAATTCGCGTGTTATATGGCATTATGCCGTTGTGCCTCAGCCTCGTATTCGAGACTGCAGACGACTGTTCAAGTGTTGTTTTTTTGCCTGTCAACATCAGGGCATTGCAGGAAACTATACTGCTTTCTCGGCAGAACTTATTGCGTTTGGGCGGCGAATTCCAATGTTCTTTTATGTGAATCACAGTCCACTTCAGCTCTTCGGTTGTTTTGTGTGTGTTGTCATAGCCACAGCGATAATAATCGTAGGATTTATAGAAACGCCCCCGCGATGTGCCTCACTTTTTCTTCGCGCAATAATGTATCCAAGGAATGCAGTTTGCTTTCATTGCAGGACTAAATGTAACTTTCTACCAAATATACCAGTGGCATGTGGGCAGAGGCCGATTTTAACCTGACACCTCCTACCTACGCGTAGCCGTGTGTGCGGTGCACATATCCGACTGACGTACCGATGCATACATTGCACGCTGAAAGAGACGGTGGGTGTTTTTATCGCGAAAGCAATACTACTCAAGGTTTCGAGCCTTCAGCGTAGCGCGGCCAGTAGCCACGTCTTACCCACGTGACGCTGTGACGTCACATCCCACGTGACACTAGGGTGAGAGCTGGGCTACCAACTCAAGTGGTCGGCAGGAGCGGCCAACTTGGGTCTCTCGGTTCACATGGGACGGTTATGTCAGAATCAGCCTGCTAGGAGCCTGGCATTCACGTTGCCCCTATAGGCCACTAAGGCGTGTTCATACGGCTTGGTTAAAGCTGGGCTTTATATGTGGGCTGAGGAAGAAGAAAAAGGGAAGAAGAAGAACGCTCGGTCACCCGCAGCTAATGCTTTCGCTCAATATTTGGTTCAGCAGCATTGAACCCTTGTAATTTTTATTATTCTCCAGGTTAGCTTGGATGGACTTGATTATTAATTATTATTCAGTTGGGCTGGACGTTGTTCAAGCGAAGTTGAGTCCACCGAAATCAGGCGCGTGAGCTATAAAAAGCATTGCAGCAGTTTGAGATAAGATTGTAAGCAAAAGCGATTTGCTGCTCCCGAAAGTGTCGCCTCTGTCGCCGCGCCGGTTCTCCCACCAACGCGTAGAGCGGTCACCGCCCCTTTTCCTCGCCATAGGTGGTGCAGCTGGTCTCGCGGGACTCACTATGGGACCGGCCTGCATGCACAGACCTGCGCCAGTCAGGACGGATGGAGAACGGCGCGTTGGCCTCATAATTAACTGGCACCACGCTCGAGAGATTACCGCCGCCGGCCAGCATCGGGCTCGCTAAGCCTTTCCCCACTCTCTCTCTCTCTCTCACCCCTCCTCTCTCTCCGTCGTTCTCGCTTCCTTTCCCTTCCTCTCGGCGTTAATTCGCCACCGAAGCGGAGGCAGTGTTGGCGCTCCGGCGGACGCGCACATATATATACACACACACAAGCACGCATGCTAGCGCGTGGTGCGAGTCTAATTGACGGCCTGTTGCCCCGGACAACGACCGAAGCGGTAAGGAAAGGGGTGTAAGCTTCGCTGCGTTGCGCGGGACTCTGAACCTCGTGGCCACCTCTGCGCGATCGCCGAAGCTGAGCGCAAGCTGGGGCGCGTGACTTCTCCCCTACTCCGTCCATCTTCCAGTTTCTTGGCCCTGCTGTCCAGTATTTTCGGGGTGCAAAGGACATTTCAAAGCGTTTTTAAGTGTCGCATAATTTGTACTAGAGTCCTCGGCTTTTTTATGCTGAAACTTGCTGTCTCCCGATCTGTCAGGGGCGCGAGGTTTACACATATATATCTTCGCTGTGTCAAATCTGTTGCACATGCTCACTGTCCTAGTAACTGGATGACGTACTTTCTTTTTTTTTCGAATATGAAGGCTCCCCTGTTTGCGTAGTACGCCATTACGGAAAACTCCCCCTTTCGCATGCTGACCAATGGAAATATTACCTGAGCCAGTCAATGAAACGGCTCCCATAGATGTGCTCCTTGTGGTCTCGTACCCCTGGTAAGCCTGTCTTTGAGCGTTGAGAGGATAGCGCTCAGTGGCTACGGTTGGAGCAAGCTTTGCATGGCAAGACTCTTGTTTGACGTGGAACACATGAATCACGAGACACACGTGCATCATCTCCACTCTGAAAGCCTAGTAGGCTCCACATGCACAAGGCTTTTTTTGGAACAAGCTTCATTGGGAAGGCCCTGCTAGTCTACATGGAAACATGCGCTGATCGCGGGGATCTCGTTCGACGCCGGAGCAGGTACCACGTTGAGCAAGCGCTAGTTTGACAAAGTTCCATGTAGAGGGTGCTCCGAGAGGCAAGGTTGCTCTATTACAAGCTTAGCAGGATCGTATATAGGGCGAACTTTGCTCCACTGGGAAGACTACTTTGTTTCACACTGAAGAGGTTCACCCGGATAGCGGAGAACTCTTCCATGTCCGTGGAAGAGCGGCGTTCGACAGGCTCCAATCTAACATAATCCGCGCAGGATAGGCTCATCCTGTTTTGGAGGCCCACTCCCATTGGAGAAGACCGGGTGAAATGTGTCGGAGCTTTGTGATGCATTACCAAGCTGAATCTGAAATGTTCGAGTGCATTTTTGTAATAACGATGCGACGACTATGTTCCTGCTGCGATCTCGAGGAAGATCCTCGAGGCGCTTCCCATCAAAAGGAAGCTGAACACCAAAGAGAAGTATACCGGGAGTTAGGTGTGTCCTCAGAAGGCTCGTTTCGGTCTCCCTTTTAGCGTGGAGTGCCTTCGAACAGGCCTCACTAAATAAAATAAAATGAAAAGAAAGAGAGCCAGCGATTACGACAAGCATTGCTTAAGACCTGAGCCTCAGCAGCGTTTTATGCCGATCGGTGAGAAGCCAAGAAAGAAGAGCAAGAAGAGGCCAAGACCTAAAATTCGCTTTCCTAGAAAGCATACCAGCTGTGTGCCACCGTGAACAGCCTCGCTCTTTTTCAGATGTGATGACGCCTTCCTGCGAACAGAGAGGGAAAAATGAAGTAAAACTTAAAAGAAGGAAAACAAACGTTTCGAAGTTGTTTTATATCGTTATTTTTATCATTGTTTTTCTCTGTCATGTTTGCTTTTCCCCTTGCATTTTTTTGCATTCTTTCATCCCGTGTCTGAGCGCTATTTCGGTTGAACCGGGGGAAGCTGTTGTGATCCTCCTCACGTGCGCGCTGTTCATTTGCATATCAAAAAGAGCGGCATGAGAGCGCGCAGCAAAAAGCACGCGCCGAAACCTTGTGGCAAAGCACGTATTTTCTTGGAAGTCGTTTCTTACGCTTGTTTTTCAACTTGTTTTCTTATTGTTTTTCATTCTTTCTTTTTGTTCGTTGTCTTGTTTGATTCTCCCTTCCCTAGGAATTTCGATGTCCTCTTTCCCCTTCTCCTCCGACGCCGACCATTTGCCTGCTGCAGGTAGCTTTATTTTGTATTGTATGCTTGCTAACAGAGAGCGTGCTGGAGTGCGCTTGATTTTCCTTTTGTGGCATGAGCACTAACTACCCGCAGCCTCGCAAAACGCGAATACACGTGGCTGTGAAGCCAATTTGACCATCTAGCTTTGAGAGCGTCGACGAAATATAAGACTCCGTCATCGCCATGTGGCTTCGAACCAAGGCCAAGGCAAACAGATCTCCTCCTCTGGCCACTGCGTCGGACCACTGCACCATCTGGACAGCTCTTTTTTTCTTGATTGCATTAGATGAAGCACAAGAATGAAGCACAAGAACATTCACGGGCCTCGCGCCTGCTTTGATCAGACCGCATTCCGCAAGCTATCATACGTAGCCACACCAGCATCCCGCATTCCCTGTTCGCGCGTCAAAATTCCGTTAGTGCCGGTTTCCGAGTTCACGTCACGTCACTGCCAGTCGCACATGGTGCGCTTCGGGTGCCGTCGAGTGGTGACGCAGCGGGTATTACGACGAAAGCCTTTTTTGGCACATGAGGGGCGTGTGCAGTTGTTGTTCATCCGCTCAGACAGATCCAAAGCTAATCCAAAGCTAATCCAACGCAAGCCACACGACAAGCCATACCAGAATCCAGTCCATAACCAAACAGTCCACAATTCAATCAATTAGTCCATGACCCAGTCCCGAAAAGAATCCGCAATACAATCCAATAATACGTAATCGAATTCAAAGCCAATATACATTAACCTTTCATTTAACCTTTGCGAAAGAAATCGTCCTCTACTGGGAATCGGAACTGCAGTCCTGCCTTCTCCCCGCGAAGTTTGCATTTGTGGTCGCAGGACCCAGGGTGTATTGTACTTAAACGGGCTTGTGAGTTGTATGCAAAGTACCTCTCTGTAGGCGTCTCCATCTAACTTCCTCCGCTTTGGGGAGCCCTTGGCAGGGGGCGGATACTTTCTTCGAGAGAGTCTGCAGTGTCGTAGCCTCTCTGCGTATGACACCAGGTTAGGGTGGAGAATGGAGGAATCGAGCTCTGGGGGAGGAGAGCCCGGGCAGCGGCATGGGTGTACTCGTTTCCTTCCATCATCTCGACGTCTTGGTGTCCAGACGAGGTAGTTATCTGTGTCGGGGTGACCATGACGTTTTAATATTGTGGCGTTGTTTTTTACTAATCACCACTATTTTCGCACTTGGATGACCAGTCGCCCTGCTCGTGAAACATGTGGCGGTGAGGAGTCAATCGCGCATCTCCCGTGCGAGTGCCCTACATTTGCGACCGAGAGAAGTGCGCTGCGTTGCGATAGACCCTCTCCCTCGCATTGTAGCCGCACCAGTCTACTGCCCTCGAGGCCTGTAAGGTACTTACTGTACTGCTGAGAGCGTAAAGATTATGTCAGATTGTGATGGTGCTTCTGACACTACTCCTAACCGCTTCTCTCTTTCTCTTTTACGTCGCATCATTCCTCTTATTTAATGCAGGGTAGCTAGCCGATGAATATCTATGAAGTCTATCCTCCTCTTTCGTTCTATCTCCCCCATTGGTCGTGACGAGTGGTTTTGGTCCAAATGTTCGTGCGCGGCTGACATTGCATATGTGTAGCGAATAATGCCACGCTTCAAGCCTTCGAGCCTCTGCCTGGTTTGGGCATGACGTACTGTTAGTTCGAGTGAACAGTCTTCTTCCTCCTTTTCGACTGTTACCTCCTTTAGCTGGGAATAATGTGCGCAAAATAATAGGACGCTGTTGTGAACACCGCGAAACAATTGCACGCTGGATAATTTGCGACTAAAGAGCCGCCGTACGGACATGTTGGCCTCCGCCCGGCGTCAACTGGGCCTTCGAACCTCGGCGAGAGTCTTTCGAATGCAAATGCATGCGCGTATGAGCAGGAAATTTTGGACAATCGTGCAATTTGTCGCGTCGACGCAGTTTCTTTCTCTGTCTTTCGCCTTCCAATATAGCCTCGATTCGTGTGGTTGTTGTTGGCCCATGGCGTGTACGAGAACGCGACGAGAAACTTGCTTCACTTCGGACGACTTTAGTGCCACACGATGATGTGATTGATCCACCGAAGCTCTCGGCGTAGTCTCCGTGTCTATTGAACTCTACCCTGGGAGCTACGCGCTCGACGACAGCATCTCTTTCTTCTACTGTCGTCTCGCTCTACGAAGGGGGAGCAGAAAAACTGGGCTCACGAAAGCTTGTTGGTAGAGACACGTGCGTGGCGTTTCTATTGCCTCAAGAAGCGCTAGCTCTGTTCTCTACCATAACGCGGACGCCCGCATTCCCACCGCGTTTTTTTCATTCGTATAGCCCTTTGCCGCTCTCTGTCTTCCTCTCTCTCGGAGGAATCTTCCGACCCTGTTTATTATTTGCGCATGCGCGCTCATGCAAGTAGAAGTCTGTCTCACTTTTCCTATTCTGGTTACATTGGCGTCTCTGTGTTTATACGTAGTACGTTTTTCTACACGCCGCTTTCTTCGCTCGCTTTTCTTCGGCTCTCTGCTTCCGTGCTGTTCTTGTTTTTCACCCTGTCGTTCGTTCTCAACATTGCGTTTGCTTTTCCTTTCTCTAGCGTTAGCTTCTTTCATTTATTTTTCCTTCGCTTCCTCCGCAAGTGTCGACGCGTGCGAGACTTTCCCTGGCGCGAAGTCGAGTTCCTCGGAGCAGTCGTCTCGGAGACGCTCGCTGGAACAGCCGGAGCCTGCAGAGCGGTGGCTTCGACGCCCTGGCAAACACAGCCGCCACCGCGTTTCTTCTCCTCCTTATTCACTCTTCCGCCGCCTCCTCCTTGTTGCATTCTCAGTTAACTCCTCCTTTGCATGCCGCTAGCGTGCGCGCGTGTTACACTCCGCCGCACACGCCCAAGGTGCGGGGCGTCGCGGCGTGTGGCGTTGCGCCGTATAAACGTGTGCCGAATTGGGTGCAGTTATGTGCAGACAGCCTTCATCTAGCTACTTGTAGTACATGGGATGCTCGAATGTACCTGCACACTGTTGAAGGTGCTGGATCATGCCTGTGCATTGGGGTTGGTGTCATATCAACGTACCGCATGAGGACTCTCCATTTTCACCTTTTCATACTTAAACCTCGGTGTACGATTGTAATCCCATGCACGCTTTACCTCAAAGCTGCGTGTTCTTCCAATGCCGATGCTGGAAATATTGACTGCAGCATAGCCGTATTCATCCTGCATCTGTATTCATGAAGCAGGACATTTTACTAACCAAGTGACGCAGTTAGTAGGGCTATGTGAAGCGTGGGGTAGCCAGCTTACAACTGGTATTACGATTGCTTCTTTCTTAGAGGCGGGCGAGAACTCTTCTGCCTCTTGGGCATCAGCAACGTTACTTGAAGCGTGACTAATAATTATGTGCAGAACCAGGTCGTCACTTTATGAAGGGCTCCTTGTTGGCTTCGAATTCCCCTTGGTATGTAAAAAAAAAAAGAAAAATAATTGACAGTGATTTGCTACAGATCACATTTGTGCGCCACGCTCTCCGTTCAGTAGATCTCTAACGCTTTCGACTCGTTCGTTTCTCTCTCCTGCAACTGTATTACGCCGCATGTCAGCATACTCGTGAAATACGGGGACAAATTTGACTGATTTTCAACGATGACTCGCTCCGTCCTGCAAGGCGTCTAAATAGTACTTATGAATGTATATTGCAATGATTACAATAATAATTTTTATCCGTTGTTGTTGCTTCTTTCTTGCTGCAAGTGCATTCAGCTCAAACACGGTTTTCTATTTTCGGGAGTAAATGGCTAATGAACGAAAGAAAGTGTGAGCAAGATAACGAAGGAATGGACTATTGATTTAACTAAGGTCACGGTTATACCCCGTACATCTCAGCAGAGTGAGCAACTCCCCTCGTTTCGGCACAATGCATAACAGGCGAGGCCTTTCGCGCGCTATGTGGTGTGAAAGCGCTGCACGGAAATAATCTTCAAACGCTTTGTTCCGCTCCTTCCTAGCGTTCCGTGTGTCTCCTGCGGCGAAGTCTCACTCAAGCCGTGTACCCCCCCCCCCCCCCCCCCCCTTTTTTTTTTTCTTTGGAGGAACTCTGCTGTGCACTCTTTCTTTCGGATCTCTTGGGTTCCTTCCATTTCTGCCCCTCACCGACTCCTTTCATGAACATCCCTCACTACATCCCTTACTTTGTATCTTTTTTCTTTCTTTCTTCTGCGCTGCTTTCGCCTACAGTATTCCCCTTGACTTTTGGTGCCGTCAACTTGCGCTTACTTTCACTTCTTTGTTGTAAAGTCCCCAGGGAAGACACGGGGGAGTGACCTATTGCTTTTTACATCGCCCCTGGTCTTTTTTTTTTTTTTGTCATTTTGACGCTGTAAAGTTGTCATGGTTATCCCTATGCAGTTCGGTACCCCGTTAGGCGTTTGCTCTTCGAGCTGGTGAATGCGACGGGCAACGTATCGAACAAGGTAACGGTGCAGTGCTTTGAACGCAGACAGGTATCACTGCAGATTTCTTTCCACGAATTTAAAAATGTGCATCCTTAAGGTATGGCGCTGCAATACAATTGCCGTCTCTACAATATAACCTCATGGTAGCCTATTTGCAAAATTAATCCTGTGTTGTGAGGTGTCAGTACACGTTAAAGAACCAAAAAGAGCCAAATCTCCTGGACGCCGGAAGATGGAATGATAGCAAATACTGTTATCTGGCTTTATATCATTTCGCCTTACCACACATAATTTATATTGCCCTGCCTTGACACAAGCTCTATCTTTTGTCCTCTGCGAATGACGTCGCAATGCTCCTATCAAGCGTTTGATGATATTCCGCTTATTATGTAAAGATGGAAAGCTGTCAATCTTGCCTTTATTTGTAATGCAATGAGTGAGATAAAGAAGCCGAGCTCTCACTCGATACATTGAATTGATTTAGGCAGTATAAAAGCTTTGTATGCCTAAATCCGGAATGCCTCGATTTCAGCTTTAGGTTGTTACATGATGAAAGGTGCAGTGAAGGCCCGACACAGCGCGCAGGCCAGCAGTGCAAAACCGGTAACGCCTGTCGACGAGATGCTTTGTTATTGGGCCCTGAAACCAAAAATAAAATGTCCTGCAATAATGATAATTACACTTACTTTACTGCATAGTATCACGAATATACCTGTAAAGACCCCATTCTCGTATCTCTCTCACAGCTTTTTAAAGAAAAATTCACATTGAAAAGTGAATATCCGGTATTCATATGGCATTTACAGAGATGAACAATGATATATAAGCGTGTCTCTGCAGCGCTCTGTCGTTCAGTTCTCCGGTGATTGATTTCGGCGCGGCCACAAGCGGCTGTCCTTGGCTGATACATAGCGTAGTGTCGCTTCGAAAGTGCTCGACTGTCTGGGGTGCGGTGGCGCAAGGGCACAGATTCGTTGGAGGGAAACGAGTGGGCATTGGTGGTTACCCGTAGTTGCGTTACGTAAACGTGGAGCAGGAAGCCGCTTGCGAGATTGTGGCGCGGCTTTAAAACGTGATCGATGTAAGGCGATATGTCGCGAGGGCGCTTATGCAAGATGAAATATAGGGACCGAGGATCACTAAACTTGTTTGGCGCAGGCCGGGTGGTAACAAATGGACACTTGCTGCTCGCGTTGCGCACAACAGTGCATCCAGCCAGCTCATCTGTTTTGGCTCAGAGCATATGTCTTTTTTTTTTTTTTTTTTTTGGGTAGTATGCACAGACGCAAGCGATGCAAAAGGGTACAGTAAGATTGCTCCCTTGTATTTTATGTTTTGCACGGAGCTAGAAAAGTATAATGCAACCGTTAGTTCAGAAGATAATAATGGGAGGAAAAATATTCTATCTAATCAGCCGTGGTGGACAGTCGCCTGTTCTAGGTTTTCCTTTTTTTCTCTCTATATTATAGTTCTCATTTATGTGGCTTGGATGCGCAATAGCGACGTCAGAAATGAATGGAATGCAGCGTTGAGTTCAAGTTTTCCGATATGTGACCTTTGCGATAGCTAGAGGTACTTATGACTGTGAGTGTTTTATTTTCGCGAATTTTCAGCGCCGTTACTCAGCACCAGCTCTCTAAAATGCATCGTGTTGTGGTCCCAAACTAGTAAAGGACGCGTGCTGTATACAACTTAAAAAACAACAACAACAACAGCAGCAGTTTTGGAACTGTGGGAAATGGTACGCAGGCTGTGCATACCTCCCCTGAACAGTAAACGAAAGTAGTGTTTAATAGTTGGTTGAACCAAACAAGCTGAGGCACCGTAACTCTTGAGCTTGTAACTTGGTCTGATGCTTAGCTTTTTATTTAGTTAACAAGAGAAGCTTTAATATCGGGCTATTTTCTATCACAGATGAATTCTGTTTGGCGGTTACTAACAACTTGTCCTGCACTTTGCGCGTCACACAAGCTACTCCTTGGTAGTTACTCTTATCACCCTATCCGACCACCTGATACAAGAGCATGGGCACTTGGGCCGCACCATCGAGAGTTGTTGGCATTTATAGGCGCCACAGGCCTCTTTATATTTAGATTTAGATATCTTATCTTAATTTTTGTTATCGATATCTTATCTTATCTATACTTTATTTATATCTTATCTATACCTTACCTTTCGATATCTCATATCTTTATATTTAGATATGGCGAAGGGCATCTTCGCGCTAAAATATAATAATCAGGTGTGTACTACGTAAACATGCGCTGACACCCGGCGAAGAAGCACTGACGTTGTTGCCGAGATCAGGCTGGCGCCCGTGTTCTTGTGGCTACTTAAAACTACGCCATTTGATGGCCGCGTGTTCTTAACTTCGTCTACCTCTTTTTATTACGACAGCGAATTTAATGCGCGGTTACTGATGCCGCTAGATATTTTGCCGGTCGGAAGCAGGGTAAGAAGAATCACCCCTCGTGCACGGAGGCGCAATCCTGCAAATGCCACGTATTTCGTTTTTTTTTTTTTTTTTCATTTCATGGTACAGTGCTTTAAGTTCATTAAGTTATATTTGGAGTACAAGCAGGGCAAGCTGTCTGCATCCGGAGCTGTGATGAGCGGCGAAAGGAAATTGTAAACTAAGGAGCGAAAAAAGGAAACGCAATATAATGGAGGGGAATGTCTCAGGTGCCTTTGACAGCTTTCACATATAGAGTCTGCCTGATTGTTTATGTGTTTCGTATTTTCATTCTCTATTTATCTTCGCCTTTTTTTATGCAGTCTGGCTTGTCACGTCAGACTCGTTACGTATTTTAATAACGTTATGAAAAGAAGAAGCGCCGGAGGAAGGAAAGAGCTCCAATGGGTGTCTCTCTCTCTTTCTCTCTCTCTCTCTCTCTCTCACACACACACACACACACACACACACACACACACACACACACACACACACACACACACACACACACACACACACACACACACACACACACACACACACACACACACACACACACACACACACACACACACACACACACACACACACACACACACACACACACACACACACACACACACACACACACACACACACACACACACACACACACACACACACACACACACACACACACACACACACACACACACACACACACACACACACACACACACACACACACACACACACACACACACACACACACACACACACACACACACACACACACACACACACACACACACACACACACACACACACACACACACACACACACACACACACACACACACACACACACACACACACACACACACACACACACACACACACACACACACACACACACACACACACACACACACACACACGCACACACACACACACACGTGGTTTCGCAGTGGATAGTAGGGTTTTGGTGCATTATAGGCTTTTGCTTTCGGTAGCACCAGTCACTATTCTCGCGGAAGATGTTAAGAACGGAATAACATTTAGTGATAGGAATTGTATTCCTACGGTAGCACTTAGTTACTTTATCTCTCAATTTGTTTGCGGAAAAAAGAATGTCAATGCCAGCTATAGTGTGGAGTTGATTCTTTTTTTAGCCTGTTGCTTGGTCTATGAAGATTACGTGATCAAGGGCTGGTCGCTATCACTTGGAATTTGGCTCTTGGGTTGTTAGATTCAGATGCCTCCGACTTTTACATACAGAGCTGATTGAGGATCGTTGAGGGACCTTCGCTTTGCAGTTAGCATAGTTTCTTTTATGTACCTAGAAGTAATAAAAAAGAGACGCGGAACTTCCTCTAGCCAGGGAAAACATAGTAGCAGGACTTCGTATTTGGCTTGGCTACAGGCTAATGCTGGTCTGGTCCGTAAACGTGGATCCAGCTTTAGCGACACGACTTTTCCCAGAGCAGACATGGAGGGAATGCTTTGCTAATCCCCACGCATGCCTGATAAGACAAATTCACTTCTACTTCAAAATTCGTTACAGGAGAAAAAAAAAAAATACGGATGGCTTTACTTATAAGGCAGCATCGGCGACATTAGCCGTGTCTACTCGCATGGCGCTTTTCACGCGTGAATGAGTTGCGATGGCAACGGCAGCGTGCTCAGCGTCGCCTGTGATGCATCCACTCTTTGGTGCACGCTGTTTCCGAAGAAGCGCGAGTCGACTAACATCTCTTAAGGTGCTTGAGAGCCGTGACTGTGCCCTCGCGGCATGAATGGATCAGGCGGCTGTATTTCTGCCTTCATGATTGCTTCTGCCACATTGAACCCTCTTAGTCGTAAGTGGCGAATTCGTGATTATCCTCCATGAGGGACGTAACAAGATCGCAACAATGGCGATTCTGCCTTCGGCACAGGGACGAAGATATAGCGCTGACACGCCATTATTACAGAAGTGCCTGCGCCTCTTTCGTTGCAACCCAGCATTCCTGATCGGCCATTGTCGCATTAGAGCTCGGTCGAGTCAGGATAAATTGCTTCCGGCGTGCGTCTATTCGCTAACTCAATGCCGAGAAAAGACGCCACGTGAAATAACGAACCCGTTCTTTTGACTCCGCCTTTGATGACAGTAAGAAAAGTGGGTGCTCAGAAATTTCATTGTCATCAGCGTCGCCATTTTCATCATTCAGTGACTAGAATCCACATTTTTATTTCACGCGCGGATCCAATGCAAGGAAAACGTAGACGTTATCTGTGCTATGTGCGGGTAGGAAACGGAGACGACTGAGCACATAATTATGACTTGTCAAGTGTTCTTACCATGTCACCCTAGTTAGGGCTTCCTTGCCGCAGATGCTGGGTTTCGCCTTTAGACATCTGCAAGGAGGCAATGCGATCGGCAATTAAAATATCACAGCGGTATGGAAGGGCTGTAGAGGCAGCAAAGCGTCGCTTTGAGAACTCGAAAAGACGTACTATCAAGATAGATGGCGCTGACGGCGCTGATGCCACGGCGGGACAGGTACCGCCACAGCCAGGGCTTAAGACTTGCGACTTTTTATTGTCCGCCCGTTATAAAGGGGAACGCCTCACAGCCAGTCCAATCTAATCCAATCTATAATAAACAATGCTTGAGTTATCCGTCCAAAGGGCGCCTTAAACCTTTCTACACTATGAGTTACGCATTCAGTCAGCAGTCCCAGTATAGCTGTTTCATGTACCGGTCCTTGTTCAGCCAGATTCGACGAAACTTATAGATAGAGATTCAAAACTACAGCGCAAACGACAGGACATAGATGAAGGAGGGACACCACACAGCGCTGTAGTTATGGATCATCAAAAACACCAACTCGCCCAACAAATGCTTTTGCCGAATTTATAGATAGAGCCTTTGTGCGGAGTGAATTCGAACCCAGGAATTCCTCTTGGCAAGCGTGCAAGGAACCTCGTAGCTATACTCGCGGCCACTACTCGCTTTTGTTTTGTTTTGTTTTTATTGCCTTTATTTCACAAAAAACCTACGCGCAGCTGGCTGAATTTTCAGTCAGCCGATTTATATGCAGTACATCTAATTATGAAGAAGTTCAAATTTATCACTTTCTTTTGAATACATTGATATCCTTTGGCACACATGACTGAGTTTCCAAAGCATCAGTTGTCTATAGGACGGAATCACCGAAATGCTCTCGGATAGGCCTGATGTGAAGATCAGCGTGGCGAACACCCATTCGGAGTTTACACACGCTGTGAGATCTAATAGCATTACCATGTCTTACGGAACACCGACATCATTTTACACAGCTAGGAACAAAATATTTCCCTTTAAACCCATATGGAATTCATGGCCACGATTAGATGCTGTCATCTTCATCAACCTCAATCCTTATGGATCCAAACACATACTATCGCATCCTCTGAGCGGTGCCAGGATTCTATAGTGCGCTATCACGAAGGTTCCCAGTCACTGCCCCCAGCAGCCCATATAGCCTCGAACCGAAAGCTAAATGAAACGAGGCTCGCTTTTGCACATAATTCGCATTTGGCGATCTTGTCTAAATCGGCCGCAATATATACCTTTGTTTTTTTAATTTTTGGATCCCGGGAAGTAAGGCTTTTCCCGAAGTATTCCGGCGCAGGGCTTTCAATGATCCCGTATAAAATACTCCGTTTTGATTTTCTTTTCGGAGTTTTATATTTAGACGCAGCTGTGGAAGAAGGAATCCAAGAAAACGTGGGCATGCGCTGCTACTATAGCGCCTCTAGTTGTCGCTGTGGGCGTGTTTCCTTACTTAGATTCGCTCGTTGAGCACTTAGGGTGAACCGATAAAAGCCTACGTTTCACCGTCAAAGCTACCCCGATAAGCGACCAGCGCCTGAGAGTGTTTTCATTTTGGTCATTGAAACGCTGCTCCAAGTTCAGCGGCTTGCTAGTTTCTTTTCTTTTTTTTTTTTTTTTTTTTCTTCCAGAAGCGAAAGTGGCCAAGCAGCTCAGAGCCTGTACCCTTAAGGCTTACAGGCGGCTAATCGCGCGATTGGATGGCTGGTTGGAGCTGCGTCCGTGTGCGGTCCACTTTCTTTTCTACAGTTGTAAAGAAAAGTGCACGAAGCGTGGGCCGGGATGAGGGTATATGTATAACATACAAACACGCGCACTTAAGCGCTACCGCCAATGCTGGATGCACGCTTGTGTTCTGAAGATAGGGTTTAGAAGGACTTGGTAGGGGGCGCGGCTAGGGTGGGAAGGTTACTCAACAAGGCTAATATTTGTTTCTCCGTTTTCTTACTCACCCAGCTCTCCTTCCCGATTCCCGCGCAGCACGCTATCATGTATACACTCTATTGCCTCTCTCTTTTGGTTAGCGTTTATTTTAATGTTCCATCGCCAAGCACTTTTTCTTTTGTTGGTGTTGCGGTTGATCGCCACCGCCTGCTCCTTATATATATATATATATATATATATATATATATATATATATATATATATATATATATATATATATATATATATATATATATATATATATATATATATATATATATATATATATATATATATATATATGTATATATATATATATATATATACACATTGTTCTCCCGCTTTCTGAGCGATAGACCGTGGATCCTTTTTTGAGGGCTTCGACCGGCCAAGCGCGCTTTTCTCTTAAAGCCCGCTCATCAAACAAATCCGCGCTGTTTTCGCTCGTGTCTGGAAGAGATGAGAACCCGATAGCTGCTCCAGCTTATATATGGTGTACATTTCTACCGCTTTTTCGCTGCCCGAGTTTTCTTTCTTATGGTAGTGTTTTTCCCCAATTTGCTTCATTCATGAAAACCTGGCCTTGCCACAGCTTCTTCGTCTCCCTTTCCTTTTTATTTTCATTTAGAAAAGTGAAATAAATCGTGCCGCCTGCCTGGGGATCTCCCTTGGCCGCTCGTGTGCGAGTGAATGAATCGATGCTCCCCCCCGCCTTTCTCTTTTAATACACGACGAGACGGGCTGTGCGCCCTCATCCGCTTTACTTGGGCGGTATTGATCTCCGTTAATTCAGTGATGCATTACGGTAATTTCTAGCTTCTCTCCCGTTTGTACCGCTCCAGCGGAAGTTGAAAAAATAAAAATAAAAAAAAAAAAACCGTAAGAGCTGCGTAAGAGCCACTGGTATATAGCACGCTCAGGCGTCTGGAACGCGGCTTCGCCTTACGCGAACGCACACACGCGCTCAAACAAGCGGAATCTTTGTTAGCCGCGCCCGCTTAATCAGCGATTAAACTGACGATTACTTAACGGAAGGTTGAAGGGCCGCCCAAAGCGCGTACCATGTTCGACGCGTACGCATGACGTTGCATCTGGGTAATAAGCCTCGCAAGAAGCGAGATCGGCGAGGCGCCGCCGCGGTGGATTAAAAGGCGCTCAAGGGGAAACGACCGGTACGCGGCGTTCCAAGGCAGGCCTCTGCTGTAAAGGAGGGTGTTGCGAGCGTATACCGCGAACCACGGTTTAATCAAGCGAGTGCCTTAATCAGTCTTGGCTTGGTTGCGACTTGACTCGGTTCGGCTTTCTTGAGCGCACGTATGCGTTTGATTGATGGGAGCTGAATGCGATTGTTGTACGTAACACCTAGGCACATGTTTGTTTCATTAATTCGCGCTTGGCTTGCCGTTTGCTTACATAGAATAAGTGTGCACTAGGAGGCCTATTTTCTACTAAATGATACTTAGTATTCAGCTCTGTGGACTGGCTGAACCGCTTTCTTTTTTTCTTTCTTTTTTTTTATAGCAGTGAAGCATTAGTTTAGAAAAAATCTATAAAAGGTAACGTTGCACTTACATTTCGTCTCCAAAACTGTGTCTGCGAAGAATTTTCTTTCGTTTAACTTCTTTAATATAATGAAAGGTAGCAGTCACATTCTTTGATGATATAGGTAATCCGTTGTGCAGCAGACCTAAAACATCTTATATGACAATGCGCATCGTTTTCACGAGTAAGAAACAAAACTACGCATATTCCACACGACGTCATGCCCACTCTTGCAGATCGGATTCTATAAAGCACCGCAATACAACATTCCATTGCCACCGATGGCAGTGAGAGCGGCCTGCTTCGAGTAGTGGGAGAGAGGTCGACTTACAGCGCGCAGATCGGCAGCATGGCAAGCAACAAGAAAAAGCTTGAAGAAACGTGAAGAAGCTATACTCCCATCCCTCCTAACTCCCTAATTACCCAAAACAGCGGCCGAGAGCCATTCATTCATTCATTCATTCATTCATTCATTCATTCATTCATTCATTCATTCATTCATTCATTCATTCATTCATTCATTCATTCATTCATTCTAAAGCCACGGTGTATAAAAGCATCTCAGGCTTAAATTACTCTTCCCTGAGCAAGATCTTTCAAGCTACAGGTGGAAAATACCCGATTCACAATACCTCAGATATTTTCATACCCAACTCATTGAAATGTCACACGGTATCACATATTTCTCATACGTTGAATGATATTTGTATGCGATTATATGAGATTGGCGCGATAAGCATGAGAAACCACATATCAGTTAATATTGACATCTCATACTTTTCTCATAGCTTTTGTCGTAGAGTTTTTGGTCGTGTATCAAAATCTCCCTAACTAGCTTTTCTAGCTTTTGACTCACTTCAAGTTTAGTGCTTAGGCCGATGTGCGGCAGAGCCGTTCATGGGTCGAATCTCGGCCGCGACGGTGGCATTTCGATGGAGATGAACACAAAACGCTAGTGTGAATGTGCCATGTTAGCGCATGATAAAGATCCCCACGTTGCTACAAATTAGTTTAGAGCAGTTCACCACAGCCTTTGTTCAAGCGCAGGGACTTTAGAAGCCTTACATATCTGATACTAGACATCTGATTTTCACCACTGTCAAAAGCTGCCTCACACATAGAGCAAAACTTACCGGATCTCCCGGCTCCTTCTAGCATGCTTCGACATGAATCTCCGGGGCAGCGACCGGCCAGCGCGCGTCCTTGACGATGGGCGGCATCGCAACCGGCCGAGAGTATAAAAAGGCAGACCGCAGCACGCCCGTGGCAGTGCGCTCTGGGAAGATTCAGTCTTCCGGGCCTCTCTCGCGGCCGCTCGCTCTGGGAAAAAGTCTTGTTCTTCATCGAGCCCGCGATCAACTCATCGTTTCTCTTCATCTTGGCCGCCGCTAACGATCAACTCTGCGAATACGACGCCTCATCGAGTAAAAAGGCCGCGAGAATTTCTTTTTGCCACGGACTGTCAGTTAATTGAATATTTTTTCGCCGTTGTTTAAACCTTCACCTGGCTTAATATTTTTTTGGCTGTATTTTCTGTGTAACTCTCGCCCCTACTTATTATATCTTGAATACTTGCTTTGTTATCTTTATAGTCTTCTTTTACCACAGTTGTTTGTTCATTGTGTTTTCCCTCCTGTCATTTACCGAATTGTCTTTTATCACTATCGTGTCGTGGCTTTATTTTAGTTCTGTTATTATGCAGTGTACATTGGGCTACTACTATCTATAAATATCCCATTGTTTTAAAACAAAAAGTAACTTGCTTGGACTTATTCCTCGATCACACATTGACACACAAGTACTTCCCGGGTTGACCGGCCTAACTTTTAACTTTGTTCTCAAACCTCATAGCGGGAACGACGGGTAACCGTAAAGGGGATCTCGCGCCTCTGTTGACCATAAAGCGGTGTTTTGGGACAACCACATACCCACAAATACCGGATAAACGCTTCAACAACAAGTTCTCATAACGCATTTTTTTTTTTTTTAGTGTAGCTTAAGACTGCACCATGAAAGGACAGGAAGTGGAAGAGGTCTCTACGCATCACAGATTCTTCGCGAACAATCCGCAGAACAGCGCTCCAGGGAGTTTTCCTTTTTTTGTGCGTGTGATTATTACGGAAAACGCGCACCATTGTTAACGCGATAAAGTGAATGCCACGCTCTCGAGATAATCCGATGTTGTAGGCGAAAAATATCGAGCATGTCCCCGGATGGTGATAGCTGGCTGGTGACGCGGCCGGCCTTTGAATGGTCGGCGAGTAGTTTGACATCACGAGGCCACGGGATGTGGCAGAGTTGCCAGGCGCTGCTAATTCTTGCTGTGCCTTTGAGATGCGAAGATCTGATCGGAATCAAACACTCTAGGGTGTTTATAGATCCCGAATCAAAACACGGTACTCCTATAGGCCACTCAAGCACTTATGAAAGCACTTGTCGGAGGGAAATTTCACATAATGTGGCAGTTTAAGACTTTATGCTAATGAATACATGTGAGATATAATACGGATTAGATATTAGTTTATGAGTGAGTAGTAAAGTGCATCTCATGATCTGGAAGTTAACCAGCACAGGGGGGAGCCATTAATGATCTATCGCCATGCGCTCATAGACGGAACTTAAGTGCTCACCCGAGTGTTTTATTTTAGCCTATTTAATTTATTCGAAGTGAGCGCGGGAAAAGATAAGGGCAAGATGCTGCTGCACATCGAGTAATAAGACCATTCCAATAAATACGTTCGTTACCGTATTAGAGTATTCCACAGTTGCCTCTCTATTACGCGTAATGTTCTGCGAGCTAGACATGAGCGGCATGAGTGATGTACGCTTCGAGATCACGGATACGGGGCATTTATTTCTTCTGCTGTCATTTTCACTATTGCGTTCTTGCGTGCTTTACATGTGGTACAGTTGTCATTGGTGCTCCTTAAATTATCTCGATAACTCGCTGAACAAGCCCTGCACATGGCGTATAAGGCTTGCAGGCCGACGAGGTTGTTTGGCACAGGAAAAAAGCAAAATATAAAATTTTCTAATTGCCTTCCTTTTTTAAGCGAAGAAGACACTTTATGTATAACAATAAGTTGACCTGCCTACACAAAGATATCCTGATGGCACATTCAACTCTCTACAGAACCTCCTTTAAGGCGCCTCTGGGCCGTTCAGCATTAATTGATTCCAGAGAAAGGCAGCGCTAATTGAGAACCAGAGCAAACGGTGCTAGGACGGCCGCTTGGGACGTCGCCTCCTGGGAACAGCGTCGCATTGTTCTCGCTACCGCTGTTGCATTGCCTGCGTTACCTCTTTCGACACCCAGGACGATAACCCCTACTCTCACCCCGCGCTTTCTCTCCCATGTCCCGGCGCGTATCTCGGAATCCTGCTCAAACAAGGGAGGCGTACGCGCGGGTCTCCGTTTCACGGCCAGACGCCGAGTTCGCCTTTGTCCCTCTGCAGTTGTGTGTCGCTAATATATGTGCTGCTGCGACACAGTTCGCGTTCAAAAATCGCGACACCCGCATGTTCCACCTTGTGCAGGGCTGTGAGCAAAGATTATGCAATACTTCTATCCACTTCATTTAACGCGAAACAGAACGAGCCTGCTTCAAGGCCAGGAACAATCAATGTCGTCGCCACTGGACAAAGGAATTTTCAAGTATACAGAGTTGCTAAAGAGGACCCCTCCTTTGACCTCTGTGCGGGCGTTACCTCACGGTGACTGCTTTTAAAATGCGATTAGCGTTTATAGAGCTCGTCGAGTTCGAGATTTGCGGAAGCTTATAGTCTTAAACATCATGGCCAAGTCGCAGGCTCCAGAGTTTGCGCTGTTATGCTCGAAGGGTATGTCGCCGCACCGTACGGTGCGCATTGAGGTATTTGCATTGGCTTTTCTGATGCCCCGGCGTGTATGTATCTTCTCCGCTGTGTTCCTCATATGTTGTGTGCACATACATAGAACATTATATTACATGCTGACCAGTGAACAGCGCGGAAAGGTGCTTCTTGCTCGCTTTCCTCAAGAGCGAAGGGGTGGTGTTCCATAAGGATCCATAATTCGTTTCCCACTTCTGGCTTGGCGAGAGTATGACGGCAGCATCAAACGAAAGCAGTGAGCCACCGATCGCTGGTACCGCACCTTATGGGTGCCTCCCTTTCGCCATCGTCACAGCCATCGTCACTCGCCACTTGCACTGACCGATCGCTGTCTGAATCACGCAGCCAATGTTGAGGCCCTGTCGCTAATGAGGCGATGATTGAGCCGCTGGATCATTCTATCCCAGTGGAAATTTTGGTAGTCGTGGCTCGGTCCCCCCATAACAGTGACCAATGGCAAAACACCAAGTGGATGCGAAATGGGAAATGAATATTTGATATTTTTATATTTCCGCCGCTGTAGCGCTACGCGGTTCACATATTTTTTATTTTTTGTATGTTTGTAGAACCGGGTTAATTGGAGAAGTATGGGAGAGGCCTTCGCCCTGCAGTGGGTATAGTCAGGCTGATGGTGATGATAATGATGTTGTTTTTTTTTGGAGGGGGGGGGGGCGGGCATGGGATCGAAGTCCTGCCGCAGCGGCCGCTTTTCTGTGGAGGCGAAAATCAAGGCGTCCGTGAGCTATGCGATGTCAGTGCACGCAGAAGAACGCCAAGTGGTCGACACTAATTCGGGGTTGTGGATTATGGCGTCCCGCCGAAGCCTCCGTCGCTTTGGGACGTTAACACCATAAACCAAACCAAAACAATCATGGACCTTAATTAACTTCCAAGCGTTGCTACGGTGGGACAAATCCTCAAGGCTAATCCTGTCAGCAGCCTGCAACAACCTCAGCCTCTCTCGCCGTGCCGTTGGTATTTAGTCGAATACTGCTCGCCTAAACGGGGTGTACCGTATTGTACAAATTGAAGCACTGCACCGATGATAAGTATCGAGCCGGATGGCTTTATTTCGTGGGGACTGAAGAAATAAGCGAGGGAAATTGCTCATATTAGCTTTTATGCTCTGACAATGACGTTTTCCTTGAACTAAGGTTAAAATTAGACCAGCCATTCATCTCAACATCCTTCCCGGAATGAATCTTCCTTTCTTTATGCGCAGTGCATAGCTGGAATAGGCTCAGGTGTAACAAATGTGAAGAATGTTTTGGAAATGCAATCTTGAGCCATGATGCCGCAGATAACTTCATCAGCGGATGCCTTCGTTAATGAATAAAAAAACAGCAGCAGCAACGCGGAATGGCTTCTTTCTGGACGCGTCTGCTGTACGATGGAAAGGCGACATACGTATACCGCATTCCTTCCTCTGCCGCGAGCCTTTCTTTAATGACTTGGCCCCGTCACGCTACAGCGAAAGCCATTGTCGGGCAGAAACAAGCTATGCCGCGATCGGTGTACAAGTATGCGTTTTCGAACGCCTATTGAGGGCAAGTCACCTCGGCGAACCACGTCGAATATTTGACGCGAGTCGAAGCTACAGTCAGGCGTATCAGTAAAACGAAAACAGAAGGGAATTTGGACACTTTTCTCGCCCAAGACCATCTTCATAGAAGGTTGTATCGCAGTTTCAGATTCCAAATCTTACGCTTTGCTGGTGCGGGCTTACGGCAGTATGTTGAACCAATAACAGGATCCCTTAATGAACTCCCCCCCCCCCCCCCCCCCCCCCCACCCCCTCTTCATTTGCCGCGCGCGGTTGGAATTACTGCAACCTGTGCCATGCCCGATGTATTGAACTTTTTTTATTGTGAAAGCAACTTCTACGCCAGGTCTAACCGCTCGTCGTTGTGTGCCGTGTCCACGTCCGTGGACCCCGAACCGGTGCTGCGCCTACCAGAAGAAGGAGAAGAAGAAGAAAAGGGAAATGAAAAAGAAGAACGCTCAGTCACCCACAGCTAATGCTTTCTCCATATTCGATTCAGCAGCGTTGAACCCTTCTAATTCTTTTTTTTTTTTTTTTTTGTATACGCTCGGCTCTGGTCTGCATTGGAAAGTTCGCTCCGCGGTCCATATTATGGAAGGACACACACTCGCACACAGGCACGCACGCAAAGGCACCGACCAATGGTGTTGGTATACTCTTCGCCGAAATTAGCCAGGCTGCAGTTGGTTGCTTACGCGTGTTGTTAGCCATCTTGGAGATCAAAAGTTTCTTGAAATGTGGGCAGCAAGGTTCTTCTGTTACAGACAAGACACTTAGGTCTTGAAGGGTTGCATAAGTGTTCCATTGTACTGCTGAGAAGAAAACTACGCGACTCGTGTCGTTTTGGCAAACACTGCGCGTAATTTTTATATATGGCTGGTGGCATCGGTGTGGGAGCGAAGGGATGCATGCGGCTAAGAAGAAAGAGGGCAAGCGCGGGGAAAAGAAAGAATGGAAAAGGAAGATCGGAGGGGTCCCTTTTTTGGACACGGCCACTGGTGCATGCTGGCGCGTAGGATGCGGGGTTTCTTCTCAGCTAAGGAGGGACGAACAAGAAACGGAGAACGGGTTTAAACTTCGTGTGAACGAACGTCCGTGCTCACAGAGGTGCCGTCGATGCCAGGAAACTCCCGAAAAGGGAGCAGGGGGAACTGCCGGGGAAGCACGTACTACGTGCGAGGAATTCCGAATCTTCCAAGAATGCCAGTGCATCTGCGGAACTGGAGACTGCGCGCTGCGGCTGTGTGTAGGGAAGGAGGGGGGGGGGGGGGCAGAAGAAAAAAAAAAACGGGATGAAGGGCCGACATTGCCTTCCCTTGCGCCCTAGCTGGGGTATGTGGGGAACGACGTGGAAAACTAAAAGAACGGAGTCTGGGGAAGACGCGCGAAGTCCTTTCCGTTCGTGTGACTTCCGTACGGAGTCTGGAGATTGTCTTCAGCATTTTCCAGACTCGTCCCCTTCTTCTTCTCCACATACACCTTGCTTCTCACCCCCTCTATTTCTCACTAGCTCTGCAAACTTAGCGGGATATTTCCGAATAGTCCCGGGCAGGAGCAGTATTGGTAAACAGAAGCGGGGCGGATCGGATCCGCGCCGCTGGTCTCTCGGAATTGGATTCGCCAGCGGCCCCGGCTACGGCTAGGCTTGGATGCTTTGGTGGTTAGATAAAGATGGCCTCCGCACACCGCTTGCGCTACGCTGGGCGGCAGTGCGCAAAAAGCGTCTGTGCGTCTGTGCGCGCTTCGTTGGACCGATACGAAATGCGCTCTTTGCGTTCTCCGGTGCAGCCGGGATCGCCTCTGGCGTCCTGCGGAGCGTTTTACAAATCCGAAATGCCGCCTACCGAGTTCCGCGTTTTTTTATTTTTTATTATTATTATTATTTATTTATTTTTGTGCGTGTATCAACGTCACCATATGCGCTTGGCGGCACAAGCCGGACGTGGATATATCCTCCGGGTGTTTGCATTTGCGGAGAGTCATCTCTGGTCCATTCAGCTTATATAAGCCGCCTGTTCATGCTCAGGGCAGTCAGTTTCGACGGTACATGTGAGCGTGGAGTGTTATTGGCTGGCGTTTGCTCAGTGAGTCTGCTTCATAAATAAACAGGCGAATTTTTGAAAATCGATGTCGGGGACTTTCGTGTTTGGTGCTTCATCAGTCTGGTGTGCTACTGGTTCTATAGCGCCGTTCGAGTTCTTTTAGATGTGTCTCGCGCTATGCATTACGTGGTTTGATGAGAACGCTTGGGAAATTTGGGCTAATATTAGGAGAGGTTTTGTTCGAATACCGCTCTGGAAATGAAATAAGCGAGTTGCGGCATACATAGTCTTGCTACGCGGTGAAAAACTTTTCGGTTGCCGCCGAATAAGCCCGACGGGAATGTTTCCTTTTCCTCATTTCTGAAGGTTGAAAATTATTCTCTTATTCCTAACCGCACGAGATCGGTGGCATCCTAACCTGGTTTCAGCATCCTCAATTCCATACAAATAAAATAAAAAGGGAGTTGTCTAGCTTCATCGGCGAACATATACTTAGGGTGCATAGCATGCATGAACACAGAAAACGCGCGCTTCTTGTCAGTTTTCGGTTTGCGTGACGAATTTTTTTGTTTGTTTCTTTAAAATGTATTGTGGGTATTGCGTTTTGTCAGCAACCCATTGTCGATTGTTGTCAGGTAATGAAGTTGCATAGCTTCATAATTGTCTCCATGCGATTCGAGTTTTACTTTGTCCTGCTTATTCAGTTATACTGCTTAGTTACTCGTATAGTTCGTGTTTCTTCACACGCGGGCTTTTGTGCGCTGTCCTCAAGAGCGCGCGTATGAGTGCCAGTGTGGCTGGATCGTCTCAGAGCAGGATTTTAAACTACCGCTAATTGGTTAGGTCCGGCATAAGCTGTCATTTACGGCTGCGTGTACAATTTGCTTCGACATGCTCCACTTTTTGTGTTCGAACGCAACGGCGTGTGGAGCGGAGGGCTTTCCGCACGCCGCGCTGTCTGGCCCTTCGTGCCTGGCTGCCGACGTGGCCGAGCGTCCGTGTCTATCGTCTAACTCGGGGGTGAGTGAGCAGAGGGGGAGAAGTGGCCGTTATCGCCCCTTCGGGCGATGCTTCCCATCTGCCGCTCCTGTGTGCTCTCAGCCGCTCTCCGTCCGAGGAAGTCGTGCGTGTAGGTGTGTGTGCGTACGTGCAGCGGGCTTGGTGATTTTTCGATTTCTGTTTTTGTGTTTCCGGAGGGGAATGGTGCTGATGATCAGGTGGGCCTAACTGTCGCGCAGGCATTTGCAATCTGCCCTGCTTGTTATTTATTGCTAGGCTTCGCAGGAAAGAGACCGCGACTAAGATATTGAGGATGAAAGGACATATCAGCAGGAAGTTGGCTTATCGACCTTAAGATATCAATTGAGGCCTTGAATATTGGCACTGATATGCAGTGTACGCTTCTTGATGGACCGAAATCGGACATTTTATTCCTGTGAGCTTGTCTTTCTTTGGGGAACGAGGGGCAGCGCGGAAAACATTGGCATTAGCGAAGGATTTGGATCATTGGTATATCCTGAATCAGACATGGCAGTAATTGAATTACAGTAATTAAATTAGTGTAATTTAATTACTTTTTTGGTAATTTGTAATTTAACGAATTACGTTTTCAGATTGGTAATTTAGTAATGTAGTGAATTACTTTTTGGTAGTAATTTCGCAACAAAGTAATTAATTCCTCTCGAAATTACTTTTACTAAAGTGCGCCATCACTCCTTCAATAGACAACAAAGTAGAGTGCGCGAAAGCAGGAACGACGTGCTGCAATCCGAAGCCAGCGTAACGGATTGGTAAAAGGAGACAGAATTGAGCAGAACTATAGTCAACTAGAATACTCTGGAGATCAAGTTGTTGTTTTGTTTAATAGCTTTACTTAGTTTTTGCATTTATGGAAACTAGAAAGTAATTTCAAAGTAATTGAATTACTCAGTAGAAGTAATTTTAATGTAATTTCATTACTTTTGGGGAGCAGTAATGAGTATGTAATTTAATTACATTTCTGCGATTTTCAACAAAGTAATTAGTAATGTAATTTAATTCCTTTTCAAAAGTAATTTTGCCATGTATGTCCCGAATATGTTGGTAGGTTTGGTTTGTGGGGTTTAACGTCCCAAAGCGACTCAGGCCATGAGAGACGTCGTAATGGAGGACTCCGGAAATTTCGACCACCTGGGGTTCTTTAACGTGCACTGATATCGAACAGCACACGGACGCCAATCCGTTTCGCCTCCATCGAAACGCAGCCGTCGAGATCGGGATTCGATCCCACTTCCTTGGGAACAGTAGTCGAGCGCCTTAACCGCTACGCCATCCCGGCGGGGCTATCCCGAATATGTGCTGCCGGCGCTGATAACAGAACTTTCCCGATGAAAAGCGATCGATGATATAATAAGCTTTTAACACGCTTTGTCATACAAATATTTTACGTCATCATAGCAATGTCATGCAAAATGCACCTATGATAATGTACAATATATTGTATTTTGGAACGTACTTGCACATTATGACTAGCAGTTTACCGGTATCGCTCAAGAGGAAAGTATATAACAGTTGCATCTTACTGGTACCGACCTATGGTTAAGTTTTTTATAACTATATTTATTGCCTCAAGGAATCAGTGTGGTATGAGATGAAGAATGAAGAAATGATTCAGTGAATGGAAAGAGGTTATGAAATCCAGGAGTGAGTGATGATGTGGTCCTTGCATTCTTGGAGGCTAATGAAAAGGGTTCTACTGAAGTTGAGGACAACGCAGAGAGCTATGGAGCGGAAAATGGTAGGTTTAGTAGGTTAAGTGATAGGAAGCATGCAGAGTGGGTCAGATAAATATCTCGAGTTAATTACAGTGTAGTAGAAATAAATGAGGAAATAGGCGTGGACAGGGCATGTAGTGCAAAGAGAGGACAACCGATGGTCGCGAAGGGTAACAAATTCGATTCTAAGCAAGGGAAGGAAAGCGTAGCAGGGAGGAGGGGGGCAATTGAGGTTCGCAGGAGTCAAGTGGATGCAGATAGCACATGACCGGATTAATTTGAGGAAAATGGGAGAGGTCTTCGCCCTGAAGCGGGTATAGTCCGGATGATGATGATGATGATGGTTGCATGACATTTGCATGCTATCTGTATGATAGTGTGTGGTAAACCCAGTGTAATGCCATCGCATCATAGAACTGTATTTAGTAGGGCTGAGTGACATTTGAAAACCCGCGACGGAGTGGTTTTGAGCAAAATAGCGTGGTTATAACAACACACCATCCAGTGCGGCTGGATTTTCAAATCGCAAATATATTCGGGGGAGATTGTGTGTGGCTTATTGGACTGCGAATAATGACGAAAGTGAATGCCAGAATCAGTCATGTGCTGACGTGATGCAGTTTTTTTACTCAAGGAAGAGCGAAATGACATTATCTACATTTTCCTCTTTGTATTTCCCGGAAACTACACGATGTTCATTAAAACAAAAAAGTAGGAGCAGGAGGAGGGTTTTCTTCGATATGTTCGCTGTCCGTTTACATGGCAAACAAGGATTCCAACTGGAAGTGTGGGTTCTTTCTCATAATTCTGCTTGAAACTCGCTTTCTTCAGACAGATCTTCCACGAAACCAGCATCCTCTTTAGTTTTCCGCGCCGTCTTTATATTTTCGCTTTCGAACTGTCTTAGCGTCGTTCTTTTCAGTAGCCCTACACTGGAAATACCAGTCTACGCTATGAGGATGCCTAGGAAGACAGAGAGAACGAGTGACAGAGAAAGATAGCTAGGAGCGGAAGCAGTCCCAGCGAAGTGTCGGAAAAAAAAAATAAAAATCTGCTCTTGAACTAGAAATCTCCCCTTTGTTTATTTTGCGCCGGTAGTCGAGCCCCAGTGTGCTCTCATCTTGTTCCTGGACCTTCTTCTCTTGTGCAGTTTTGCCGTTCGCGCAGTGTGTCTCTTCTCCCTCTCTTACGCACGCGGAAATGCGTCAGCTTCTTTCTACTCTCCGCGATTTCCTCCTCTCGCCCTTTTCCAACAACGATTGCGGACCATTCATTCCCCTGGGAGGGAGGCCTAGGCCTCGTTTCGCGTAGCGAAGACGCCCGCGCGGTCGCGGTGATCTGTGGTGCAGTGCGCGATCGCGACGAGACGGATCGGTCGCCTTTGAAAAACTCTGGGCTCCTCGGTTAAGATCTCGGGGTCCTTCATGCGCCGAGGACAAATTTCCGGAGCCCGAGACCCAGTCGCGTGTATAAAACGGGAGAGAGGCTTAAGAAAAAAGAAAAAGAAAAGCAGTTTTGTAGATAAGAAGAACGAAAAAAGAAAAAAGAAAAATGGGAGGTGCGACTGTGGGTGCGACTCTTCCGGCGTTGGCAGGAATTTGCGGAAGCCTCTTTCTTAGGGGATGGTGACTCAAACCGATGATTCGGTTGTAGTATCTCACGTTGGGATGTACGCTCTTTCAACGCAGTACTTAATCTCTGTGCTCCACGTTTTGAACATAAAGGTAAAAAAGTTGACTTTGAAGCTAAGACAAGAGCGACCACATTTTTTACAGCTCAATAATGTATCGCTTTCCACAGTGAGTTGCACTGCCTCATTCGCTTGCCCATCCCCAGTTTCGGTTGTTTAAAGGAAATCTTTCTTAGTGGCCGACTTGCTGACCACGCTTGCACCAGCGGCTTCTCCCTACGAAACCGACACCTAGAATTTAATTTTGAAGAAAGGAAATGTTTAGTGCACTCTTTGGTACCACTTTTTTATTTTTAATTTAGACAAAGAAATACGGTTGCCACAGCGGTGTGGTCTAAGAGAAGCGAACGCAGCTAAGAGCGCAAGGAGTCAAGTGAGGAGACGAAATCAGTAGTATTTTGAGGAAAGGTAATGCCTGTTATTTAAAGAACTTGTAGAGGAACGGTAGCTCTGCATTAGGCCTGTCTAGCATAACGGCGATAGTGACAGTCAGGAAGAGAACATGGGTTTGCTCAGATTCCAGAACAGCAACGTGACTCTTACACCCTGTCCACTGCGCGTCCAAGCATCAGATCCATTTTGCGGATCAACGTCTTGTCTTAATTGCTGCAACCGCAATGCAGATTGCAATTCGCACTGAAGCAAACTAATCGAACTGTACAGCGTAGCTTATTCCTTAATCGACGTTAAGGTGGCGTCCATTGTGCCCCGCATATTAATTATATGGGCCTTGATAAACTTTAGGTTATAATGACCATCAAGCACGTTGGAACTCCACATTAAAAGCCTGGCGAGCATCACCGCTGTGAAGGAATGTTAGGAGCTGGAAAAGCGTTTATATGGATGGTGCCGCCATGGCCACTGTGTTTTTTGGGGGTGTTCTAAGGACACCACCCTCTAAAGGAGAATCTTAAATGAATAGGTGTTTCGCATATCACAGTGATTTAGAAGCATGCATCTGGCCTCAACGCGTACTCTCTTGCCTCCCCTCTTTCCCTACGGACAACCAAAATACTACTACTTTTTTTTTTCACACCCTCTAAAGGGTAATCTTAAGGGAAAGGTGTTTCGCATAGCACATTGATTTAGAAGCATGCATCCGACCGCAACGCGTCCTCTCTTGCCTCCCCTCTTTCCCTACGTACAACCAAAATACTACTTTTTTTTTTCACACCCTCTAAAGGGTAATCTTAAGGGAAAGGTGTTTCGCATAGCACATTGATTTAGAAGCATGCATCCGGTCGCAACGCGTCCTCTCTTGCCTCCCCTCTTTCCCTACGTACAACCAAAATACTACTACTTTTTTTTTTCACACCCTCTAAAGGAGAATCTTAAATGGAAAGGTGTTTCGCATAGCACATTGATTTAGAAGCATGCATCCGGCCGCAACGCGTCCTCTCTTGCCTCCCCTCTTTCCCTACGTACAACCAAAATACTACTACTTTTTTTTTCACACCCTCTAAAGGAGAATCTTAAATGGAAAGGTGTTTCGCATAGCACATTGATTCAGAAGCATGCATCCGGCCGCAACGCGTCCTCTCTTGCCTCCCCTCTTTCCCTACGTACAACCAAAATACTACTACTTTTTTTTTCACACCCTCTAAAGGGTAATCTTAAGGGAAAGGTGTTTCGCATATCACATTGATTTAGAAGCATGCATCCGACCGCAACGCGTCCTCTCTTGCCTCCCCTCTTTCCCTACGTACAACCAAAATACTACTACTTTTTTTTTCGCACCCTCTAAAGGGTAATCTTAAGGGAAAGGTGTTTCGCATAGCACATTGATTTAGAAGCATGCATCCGGCCGCAACGCGTCCTCTCTTGCCTCCCCTCTTTCCCTACGTACAACCAAAATACTACTACTTTTTTTTTTCACACCCTCTAAAGGGTAATCTTAAGGGAAAGGTGTTTCGTATATCACATTGATTTAGTAGCATGCATCCGACCGCAACGCGTCCTCTCTTGCCTCCCCTCTTTCCCTACGTACAACCAAAATACTACTACTTTTTTTTTTCACACCCTCTAAAGGGTAATCTTAAGGGAAAGGTGTTTCGCATAGCACATTGATTTAGAAGCATGCATCCGACCGCAACGCGTTCTCTCTTGCCTCCCCTCTTTCCCTACGTACAACCAAAATACTACTACTTTTTTTTTCACACCCTCTAAAGGGTAATCTTAAGGGAAAGGTGTTTCGCATAGCACATTGATTTAGAAGCATGCATCCGGCCGCAACGCGTCCTCTCTTGCCTCCCCTCTTTCCCTACGTACAACCAAAATACTACTACTTTTTTTTTTCACACCCTCTAAAGGAGAATCTTAAATGGAAAGGTGTTTCGCATAGCACATTGATTTAGAAGCATGCATCCGGCCGCAACGCGTCCTCTCTTGCCTCCCCTCTTTCCCTACGTACAACCAAAATACTACTACTTTTTTTTTCACACCCTCTAAAGGCTAATCTTAAGGGAAAGGTGTTTCGCATATCACATTGATTTAGAAGCATGCATCCGACCGCAACGCGTCCTCTCTTGCCTCCCCTCTTTCCCTACGTACAAACAAAATACTACTACTTTTTTTTTTCACACCCTCTAAAGGGTAATCTTAAGGGAAAGGTGTTTCGCATAGCACATTGATTTAGAAGCATGCATCCGACCGCAACGCGTCCTCTCTTGCCTCCCCTCTTTCCCTACGTACAACCAAAATACTACTACTTTTCTTTTCACACCCTCTAAAGGGTAATCTTAAGGGAAAGGTGTTTCGCATAGCACATTGATTTAGAAGCATGCATCCGACCGCAACGCGTCCTCTCTTGCCTCCCCTCTTTCCCTACGTACAACCAAAATACTACTACTTTTTTTTTCACACCCTCTAAAGGGTAATCTTAAGGGAAAGGTGTTTCGCATAGCACATTGATTTAGAAGCATGCATCCGACCGCAACGCGTCCTCTCTTGCCTCCCCTCTTTCCCTATGTACAACCAAAATACTACTACTTTTTTTTTCACACCCTCTAAAGGGTAATCTTAAGGGAAAGGTGTTTCGCATAGCACATTGATTTAGAAGCATGCATCCGACCGCAACGCGTCCTCTCTTGCCTCCCCTCTTTCCCTACGTACAACCAAAATACTACTACTTTTTTTTTTCACACCCTCTAAAGGGTAATCTTAAGGGAAAGGTGTTTCGCATAGCACATTGATTTAGAAGCATGCATCCGACCGCAACGCGTCCTCTCTTGCCTCCCCTCTTTCCCTACGTACAACCAAAATACTACTACTTTTTTTTTCACACCCTCTAAAAGGTAATCTTAAGGGAAAGGTGTTTCGCATATCACATTGATTTAGAAGCATGCATCCGACCGCAACGCGTCCTCTCTTGCCTCCCCTCTTTCCCTACGTACAACCAAAATACTACTACTTTTTTTTTCACACCCTCTAAAGGGTAATCTTAAGGGAAAGGTGTTTCGCATAGCACATTGATTTAGAAGCATGCATCCGACCGCAACGCGTCCTCTCTTGCCTCCCCTCTTTCCCTACGTACAACCAAAATACTACTACTACTTTTTTTTTCACACCCTCTAAAGGGTAATCTTAAGGGAAAGGTGTTTCGCATAGCACATTGATTTAGAAGCATGCATCCGACCGCAACGCGTCCTCTCTTGCCTCCCCTCTTTCCCTACGTACAACCAAAATACTACTACTTTTTTTTTCACACCCTCTAAAGGGTAATCTTAAGGGAAAGGTGTTTCGCATAGCACATTGATTTAGAAGCATGCATCCGACCGCAACGCGTCCTCTCTTGCCTCCCCTCTTTCCCTACGTACAACCAAAATACTACTACTTTTTTTTTCACACCCTCTAAAGGGTAATCTTAAGGGAAAGGTGTTTCGCATAGCACATTGATTTAGAAGCATGCATCCGACCGCAACGCGTCCTCTCTTGCCTCCCCTCTTTCCCTACGTACAACCAAAATACTACTACTTTTTTTCACATCCTCTAAAGGGTAATCTCAAGGGAAAGGTGTTTCGCATAGCACATTGATTTAGAAGCATGCATCCGACCGCAACGCGTCCTCTCTTGCCTCCCCTCTTTCCCTATGTACAACCAAAATACTACTACTTTTTTTTTCACACCCTCTAAAGGGTAATCTTAAGGGAAAGGTGTTTCGCATAGCACATTGATTTAGAAGCATGCATCCGACCGCAACGCGTCCTCTCTTGCCTCCCCTCTTTCCCTACGTACAACCAAAATACTACTACTTTTTTTTTTCACACACTCTAAAGGGTAATCTTAAGGGAAAGGTGTTTCGCATAGCACATTGATTTAGAAGCATGCATCCGACCGCAACGCGTCCTCTCTTGCCTCCCCTCTTTCCCTACGTACAACCAAAATACTACTATTTTTTTTTTCACACCCTCTAAAGGGTAATCTTAAGGGAAAGGTGTTTCGCATAGCACATTGATTTAGAAGCATGCATCCGACCGCAACGCGTCCTCTCTTGCCTCCCCTCTTTCCCTACGTACAACCAAAATACTACTACTTTTTTTTTTCACACCCTCTAAAGGGTAATCTTAAGGGAAAGGTGTTTCGCATAGCACATTGATTTAGAAGCATGCATCCGACCGCAACGCGTCCTCTCTTGCCTCCCCTCTTTCCCTACGTACAACCAAAATACTACTATTTTTTTTTTCACACCCTCTAAAGGGTAATCTTAAGGGAAAGGTGTTTCGCATAGCACATTGATTTAGAAGCATGCATCCGACCGCAACGCGTCCTCTCTTGCCTCCCCTCTTTCCCTACGTACAACCAAAATACTACTTTTTTTTTTTTCACACCCTCTAAAGGGTAATCTTAAGGGAAAGGTGTTTCACATAGCACATTGATTTAGAAGCATGCATCCGACCGCAACGCGTCCTCTCTTGCCTCCCCTCTTTCCCTACGTACAACCAAAATACTACTATTTTTTTTTCACACCCTCTAAAGGGTAATCTTAAGGGAAAGGTGTTTCGCATAGCACATTGATTTAGAAGCATGCATCCGACCGCAACGCGTCCTCTCTTGCCTCCCCTCTTTCCCTACGTACAACCAAAATACTACTACTTTTTTTTTTCACACCCTCTAAAGGGTAATCTTAAGGGAAAGGTGTTTCGCATAGCACATTGATTTAGAAGCATGCATCCGACCGCAACGCGTCCTCTCTTGCCTCCCCTCTTTCCCTACGTACAGCCAAAATACTACTTTTTTTTTTCTTCACGAGGCAAGGCAGCAAGACATAATATATTCGTGCGGGCTATTTCCATTAGTGGCGGTGGCGTCTTCGTCCATCATTCAGTTTCAGAGAAAGAAATGGTGGGGAACATTGCGGGAGTTGGGGGATAGAATACCTAGGTCTCGCAATCTGTTTCCTGCAATTCGCTGAATGCGCGCTGTCCTTGCAGCCTAACGCACGCATCACGGCCGCCCAGCGTGGTTTCAATCAGCAACCCACTGCAGTTTCGCACGCGACGCTGCCTCCCTACGGTATTGTGGGGTCAACGTATGCGCGGTAGGCCCTCCCGCGCGAGGTGCAATTGCGTGCACTACTACTGGAGAACAGCTTGAATGAGGTAAATAATAAAAATGGGAAAAAGGTTCTGAAGCATTCGCGATAATTTTCGGGTTTCAGGCGGGAATTTTGTGGCTATGGCAGCACGGACAGTAAGGGCCGGAGTGAAACGCGAGCCGCGCCTCTGAAGACAACAAAATATTTTACAGCGGTACTTTTCAGCTACAGTGTGCTACTAGCCTGATTCATGTTTCCACGTAAAGGTTTTACGGAAGCAGTTATGGAGTCGCTCGGTGCTAAGTCGAAGAGTACGGCATATGTGTCTTCGTATTTTATTCCCGCCTGACAAAGATTTGAAGTGCGTATTTCATATGGTCTGCTCTTGAGGAATGTGTTCGGATACTTGCTCGGTATATCGAGCTAGCAAGGTCCTCGCGAGAGAGGATCATGTCCTGCTTGCCCTTTATATATTTTGAGCTTCAAAGTTGCCCTAAATAACCCCCCTATAAAATTTGCAATACACCCATGCGCGTGGGAGCTTTTGGGCCAAGTTTGTACCTCCTGATAGCCTGAGACTCTGAGCGTCTCAGTTGCAGGTTAGCGTCGCAGATAGCTCTTTATCGAGTCCTGACATTTCGGGCGCTAGTTTTTCACTAGTGCTCCGACATCAGGAGTTCAGAGTTATTTCATGACTTTCTGGTGGATTTCGCTCGTGCCCTGAGGTACACACTAGAACGACATCACTATGCCTGAAATAAACGATGAAATACTTCATTACAAAAAATGTACGTTGAAAAATATTGTAAAACTGTCCTACATAAATTTTATTACACTTATCGATTCTTGTAGGTGTGTAGAAATATCGAATATTGATCTCTTTCTTGCTTTCATTGTTTAAACTGAACAAAAGAATTGTGTAAAGCTCGGGGTCCTGCCCGCGCATGCGCGTTTTTGTTCCCGTGGTCAAACGAATGGTGACTCCGTGCGTCTCACCTACGTTTCCTGCACGTAACTGGACGGGCAGGCGGACTGGATGGGAGTGTAGCCATGCATTCACAAAGATGGGGGGCCGGTACCGTGTCACGTGCTCGCTCGGGTCCCCGCTGGAAACGACTCTCCAAGCGTCGCGTTGCCATAGAAAGTTTGCGATGCATGCCTTGCCATACGCTGGCGGTTCGAGGCATGGCGACTCCTGAGCTGCTTTCGCACATTGGTCCCCCCTCCCCACTCCCCACGCGCATTCCGGCCTACGCGGTATATTGTACGGCATCGCATAAGCCACGTGGGTCCCCCAATGCGCTCCCTATCTCACCCCTGGATCAAGTCAATTGCCCAGGCGTTGGAGTCCGCGCCCCTCCTTCACGTGCTCCCTGCTTATATACGCAGCTCCTGTGCACCTATAGCCGCGGCTCCGGCCGCTGGTTCCGCGCTTATGGAGCTTTCTGGCAGCCGCGCCTGCCGCCCCCTTAACGGCACGTGCAGATAAGGGTTCTTACCCCTCTTCTATGACGCGCGTGTGAGCGTAACGGCCGGCGGCAGCGCGGAGACGTGGTATCCGGCGGTGCTTATTCTATCACGGAGGAAGTGTCGGTCCCCCCGCTTACCGGCCTGTGGGTCGGGACTAGATCGAGCAAAGAGTTTTGCCTAGAAGTGTCGAATCGTGAGGTCACGTTGCCTGCCGCGGCAGCCATACCGCGCAAAGTTTTTCAACTGATAAAGAAGCGTCGTTTGTCGGGCAAGGTGTACTGGGGGAGAGATATGAATTCGAAGGTTAGTTTCGTGGCCCGGCCATTTATGGTAACGGCCACCTGGATCTCCGATGTCGTGGCCGCGGTGGACGCGGTGTTGTGAATCGTCGGTAAACTATGCTACAAGAGCGATCATGTTTTTGTACACGATTTTCGGTTGGAAGAGAACGGAAATCCGCAAATGAGAGGCAACGAATTGAAAAACGAGAGAAATGTCGAAGCATTGTTGCTATTGTAAAGCGGAGTGTTTGAGAGTTAGCTAAGGTGTAAGTGACTGACAACCGTTTTTCACTCTTTCGTTCTGTTCTTTACTCCGGATCTTCGGGCCTGCTGAGGACTGAAGTGATACTATTAAGGGGACATCTTTCGGAAGAACCCCCAGCCCCACCCCCCTCCCCGCGTAAACGTGGTAACAGGGACCACTTCTTGGAGCTGAAGTGTTCAAAACTGGCTTTGCTCTCGAAAGGGCGCAGCTGGGTTAGCAGGAATTCCTCTTCCAACGCATGTTTTTGTAGAAAGCCAGGAGCCGGGCCAATGTACGCTTGTACCATTATTTTGCGGGCGCTGGGTTTTGGAACCCTTTGACCAATTCCGGCAGAAGAAATGGGCACCTAAGCAACAAGGCGCCCGTCACCCTCAACCTCTTTCCTCTCTCCCATAACTCAAGTGATAACGCGAACACGTGGATAGCTCCTTTTTGTTCTGCCAACCGATACTCATCAGACAGACTTGAAGACAACGCACTTAACGCAATCTGCATACCCTATAGAAACCTAACGGCGCGTCCATAATCCCCATTGTTTCAGGGGAGATTGGCAAAATCTGGCTCGTTCTCGTTGCGGACAGCCGATCCGGAGTCACGTGTAACACGATTCAGTTTTTTATGGCTGCCCATATTACCTATTTCGGAAAACGACCTTAACTTTAATAGGGTCATTTGTTTAACCTACACCAGCTACACCAGTGTAGGAAATCTCCTATACCTACAATGGATTTTTGCTGCACTGGTGTAGCTGGTGTAGATTAAACAAATGGCCCTAATGTTTTTTTCCCTGCGTTGCCACCGCCGCAGGGTCCGCAGCGGCCACACAAACGCCCGCATACGTCCAAGCACGCAACACATAAACACAAACCCTCGTACTACAGAGGCGTCCCAACAGTGTCATACATCGAACGTATACGCTCGGTCTCGGTACCATTCGTATTCACTGCAAACTGCGCTGCCTGGACTGCTTGTGAAACTCGTCCGGTCGCTCTTTCTTCTTTGTTAATGCTGGCGTGCTAACCGTCATCACCGTACACAAACCTTCCTTTAACGACACCACCGTCAGCAAAGCAGCCCAAAATGAGTGGCCACCGAAATACGGGGTGCGCGCCAGCTTGCAGCCGTGTTATACGTTGCCGTTGCGAAACGTTTTTGTAAACGAGCCTTCACGGGTGTTGCATCGCCCAGAGTTTAGGCTGTGCTCGGTACGACCTTGCTGCGTCCGCTGAGAATTTCGGTGCAGTTTTGGGGAAGTCATCTTGATTCCAAACACCTTTGTTATCGCTGTCGCCCGCAACGCCTCATCTTCGTTCGAATATCCGCTTTGCGTTCATAACAGGAAACGCAACAATAACCACTTTAAAACAAATTAGAAATAATTAAAACTATCGGGAATGAAGTTTAGTGACGTCAACTTGCGGTCGGAAGTCGCGAATTGAAGTAGGAAGTTTTGATCGGTCGTTGAAAAAGGAATGTGCTAGAGCTATCCGGCGCGATTCCTTTTTCTCCGTAATGTGTAGCAGCTTCTGCCACAATGCACCTAACTAGCGAGGCAAAGCCATCAGCATGGTTGCCTCCTACTACGAGCTTTGAAACACGCGCGGACGAAAAGTCACATTTTATGGCCCCGCGGGCAGGGCGAAAGGGCCGCAGCTTCTGTGCAGCACCGAACCATAATTTTGATGTTTCTCCTTTTCTGTGGTGCGTATTTCCTCCCGCGGCTTACTGTGGCGACGTCAGTGGCTTATCGCATGGGTGGCGCTCTTTTATGTCGTTATTGGCGAGTTGTGTAATATTGTTTTATTTTGTAAAAGCACACCTGGATGCGGCTGTCGCTGCTAAATAACTCTTCTTCCTGAAAAAGGATCGCTCTACGTAATGGGCATTCGAGAGTTGCAGTACGCGTTGCTTGCCCTAGTGATACGTGGATAGTTATGAAAGGAGTAAAAAAAAAAAAAAAAAAGAGCACCAGGGAACCGGCGCTTTTGGTACGAATACAAATTACGCTTATCTGTGTCAGCGTGTACTGTTCGTAAATGAATATCGCTCAGGTTCTGCAACAACTGATATGCGCGCTGACTCGCTGTCTTGTGTCATCACTCTTAGGCACTGAATTTCTTGTTGAAAAGTTCCTGTGCTTGTGAATATGCGTGCTCCGAGATAACACAACCGGAGGTTTTATCGTCTTAGGACAGGATATTATATGAGGCAGTTATGGGTGCATGCCTGTTTCGTACGCCTCGCTGAGTATTTCTCCTTAGGAAAAACAAACAAAAAGGGGGCGAGAATGAAATGATTGATGTTCGGCTAATCCCTGGGGGCTGTTCATCATCGTAGTAGAAACCTTCCTCCACTGGCCCTTTGCAGACGGGCAGAGTAGCAACAACTCTCCTGAGGTATTTCGTTAGGCGACGACACAGGCTTCCCAACCCTTGCACTAGAGAGCAGACAATCGGGCGGGATGCATCACGTTTAACGGCTGCAGTTTTAACGGCGAACTTCATAGCTCGCCAGCATAAAGCCGTGTGGCGATGGGGAATGTGGGGCTACCATAGCCAGGAGGCGTAACGCCGTCCCGTGAACGCGCTCCGAGGGCGGGGTAAGCTGCTGTGCGGTAGGTGGGTGCGCACGGCACGATAGATGGCGCTACGCTCCGGTGACTTTGCCTCGCCACGGACCACGGACTTTCAGAAACTTTCTTTCTCCAGCGTCAGTACGGCCGCTGCTTTGGAGCAATATTAGAGATCCGGGAGGTGCGGAGAGAAAGTGTGTTAGAAGAGGGGTGAGAAGGAGTCATGTGATGAAGATCTGCCCGGTATATATACATTGCGTCGCTGCCTAAGCTTCGCGCGTTCATCATGTTTCTACGTACGGAGAGGGGCTGGAAAACGGCAAGGAATGAGATTGAATTGATAGCCCCGCAGGTCACTAGCCGTGTGACTCGCCAGATCTATATGATAATAAAATAAAAAATAAAAGGCGCAGTGTCCGATGGTGGCGCATCGTTCTTTTGAAGCGTTGTGTGGTCTCTTCGATGCTACCGTGAATTTTGTGTTGGTGTGTCTTTGCCTCTGACTTTTGAGTCTGATGGATCCTCTTGCCACGCTTCAAGCGCGTCAACCCCCGAACGGTGGGCAGAAAGCCTGGCCGACGAGTGTTCGTTCGCAGAGTAGAAGGCGCTGGACCGAGACGAATATTAACAGCGCGGCACGATTCTTTATGCATAAAATCATCGACCGTTGTTCTTGACGTCAGGTTGTCCATTGACCCCATATAGATGCACGACAGAGTCGCATAGGACATGCTACACAGAGAATGTGCATGCTCTTGAATGTTTTTCATGTTATCTTATAAAGTGGTCAAGATCCCCTAACAATTTCACTGTATTTTTGACTTGGCTATAGCTCTGTTGTGCTTTTTGTCGAAATAAATGGGTACCACAGCTTCTCTTGGCAGTTGTAACCCGACCAAAACATCAGAGAGAGAGAGAGAGAGAGATAGAGATAGAGAGAGAGAGAGAGAGAGAGAGAGAGAGAGAGAGAGAGAGATGTAGGCAGCTGATGAAGAAATGAAATGCTTAAGGGTTATCCTTGTATGCATAATGTCCAGTCGGCTACATTACTCATGAAGAATGCGATGAGGCGACTGGAGGTGAAGAGGACGAACAGGAAATATGTAAGCATAGTGCGTCTAAGGGGCTGGAGAGGCGGATGAAAGCTTATCGATGCGGTTTATATCGCGGGGCGATTATCTTAAGCTAGCGCAAAGAGATCAAGCTAGACCCAGAATAACCAAATCCACCTTTTTTCTTTTTTTGCAGGAACTGCGTTGCGAAAGTTGCGACAGTAATCGTACGCGTTCCCTGTGCGTAAGGGGGCAAGAGTGAGTGAGCACGAAACGCAGCCACAACAACAAACCACAAAACGCGGCCTGCACACCGGCGTCAAAGCACACAGTACGATGGGTGAATGCTGCGTGCGCAGCAAAGAACGCGGGGAGGTGGTGGGTAGAGAAGGAGGCGGCATAGGAAGACGGGAGAGGGGTGGATAGCGTGTTAGCGAAGCGACGCATCCGGTGGGATTCAAGCCCGTATGCACACATGCGCCGCGCGGGCGCACCGCGATGCTTATACGTACCTCGCTTCATCGACAATGGCTTCATCGCTTATTTGTTTGCTTGGTTCGGCTTCGTGTTTATCCTACGTGCAATGGACGCCCATGGCGGCGGCGAGGTTTGGTGGTGGTTGTGCCGCCGCTCTGTTCCAAAACAGGCTCGCTCGGCTCCTCCTGACTCGGCAGTTCGCTGGAGGCTGCGGCGCGTGAAATTACGTAGTACTCTTCCCCTCCTGTCTCCCTCTCTCTATCTCTTCGGCGGCTTACTCAGATATCTTTTTATCTTCCACTGCTCTTTTGACTTCTGGTGCATGTGGAACCTTTCCCTTCTCCTCAGTCTTTCTCTCTCAGATGTAAACATACTCCCATACCAACCAGCGTCTGCGTCGGGCTTCAGTTCGAGTTTGTGCGTCCTGATGGCTCCTTGTTTTAGTGGCTCAAAATCGTGCGGAGTGTGCATGCATGCATAGGATCTTTCTTGGTGCCCTTGGCGCCTGGAAAAGGCTGACACGCATTTGATGTGTGATTGGTTAAGCCACACCCTTCGTTGGAAATAATCTTCCGGTTAGGAGTTCGTAACCAGTACAGCGCACGATGGCAGTGCCGATAGACGCTGCCGCTGGGGTACGCATTGATAGGCGCATCAAACCAACTGCAGTGATAAGATCAGTGATAAGAGCAGCTGTAGCGGCGTAGTAGCAGAACTTTGGTACCGCAACAGAAGCGCCACATCGGCACATGGTTGCAGTCTCTAAGTGCATTGGTTCGGTCATACACAAGCGTGAGGTCTCCGACTCGTCTCTTCGCGTAATTCCAGAGTAACGAAATTTTGGACGCCAGAGAGAAACCGCTATAAAAAAAGCGAGGGAGGTTGAAGGTGCGAAGTCACGTTTGCCTCATCTGTTTATGGCTACTCCGGTCCCTTTTCCTCAAGCTCACGGTTGCAGGTATTCTGCGGGTCATTAGAGGTAATTGTACATTGATTTGGGAATAGACGTCTGGAGTTTACTGCAAGTTGGTGAAGTGAACTTTCAAACCGCTTAATCTGGAAAGAAATAAAAAAAGGTGGGATAGGGACATATATGCAAAGAAGCAGGCACACCTGCAGCGGGCTTCACCAGAGGCGCCGCATGCATTAGAACCCGGGGTCATTCATTCATTCATTCATTCATTCATTCATTCATTCATTCATTCATTCATTCATTCATTCATTCATTCATTCATTCATTCATTCATTCATTCATTAAAGAAAGATTTTCTATTAAACTTATTGTTTTATTACCATTTATGTTAAATCCTATACGCTAAGTCTTAGAATCGAAAGTCAAAGTGCTGTTCCCGCCACAATTTGTAAACACGCTTCATTGGCTGCCTTGTCGTATTGAGTCCAAGAGTGGGATTCTGCGCACCAAGCACTTGCTCCATGGAAGAGGTTATTTGTTAGGCGAGAGGGGACCGAATCGCCACTTTCACGTCGGCGCGTGCGTGAGATTGCGCGACAAATGAGTTCACCGCATGCCAACGTTGTGGCCGCTCGGGCGCTGGAATGTCGATAGCCTCGGGAGAGCGAGGCTCGGTGGCTTGGTTTGTCACCCTCGTGGCCCCTTCCCACAAGAAAAAAATCACCAGCATAGAATAGTGTGTGTTATGTTTTTGTGCTTTTCGTTTCAAATGCATTCGTGGATAAAGGTGTCGGTCGTTGTTTTCATTGTCTTTTGCTGGCGTTTTCTGTTTTTTTCCTTGAGTTCTGCTCTGTTCACCATGATTTTCATTGTGCGAAGTAAGCTTTTTATTGTATATACCCAGTCGGAAAAAACTACAGAAAATTGTCTGATGTTACGACAGAATTTCTGGGTGGTTTTTGACGGGAAACCTGTTGTGACAACAGAGCATTCTGTAGTAACATACGAAATTTCTGTAGTTACAACAGAAAAGTGCTACGGAACTACAGACAGCAGAAATCTGGCAGCTTGGCGCTGGGCATCATTGTGGATTAATTTCCACGCTACGTCGCTGCTTTATTTCCTTCTATCATTTGGAGGGAAAATCACTGAAAATAACCGGGTTGGAAAACGAAAGGAAAAGCGCGGCAAACCCGTAAAAGAGACCCGGACGAGATGCGAAGAAAATGACGTGACGCCATATTCACTACAATACTCTGAGAGTACCATATACCAGTGTAGCCCTTTAGCTGCCAGACCGGCTCTTCCAGGCAATTTGTTTCGTCCAACCACTTTGTTTTGGGCAATAACAACGTCAACTTGACATAACCATTACGGGAACATAACCTGACAAACTAAGCTGACCGCAAACTGCCGAATATGTTAGGGAAGACATTTTGCAGTGAAACGTTATATTTTGTTCGGCTTGCGATGACTTAAGTGCTTTATGCGTATGATTCTTTGGATTTCGTGTTATTATAACCTTCGTGCTTATGTGCTTTGTTTAGTTGAATAGCAATAAAAAAAAACCTGATATTTTTCATCGCTTTTTGGTAAAGTAATAGGGAGATAGAAAGTTATAGTTGAAAATGAAATAAATAAATTACGATAAAAACTGTAGAACAAAACATAGTGATTTCTTTTTTCCCAAGTCCAAATCTGTTTTGTTTTAGCCACATATTTTTAATTGTGAAATTCTGCAGGTCCTCCCTGCCTTTCCTCCTCATCTTCCTCCTCCCTCCGGCAGGCATATTGAATGTGTTCTTGGTGACCCAGTTTTCATACCTGTACACCCGTTAGCAGTCCCCTTCAGCATTGGCGTCCTGTCAGGCAATCGCTGTCGCCGTTATGGGAATTCTCATTAACGTTTCCACTCTCGATTTGTCGTTGTTCATTGAACGGCGCAGGTTTGCTGGCGACGTCAACCAGCTCGCATGGTCAGTGCTAAAAGCGCGCCAAATTCGTCCACGATGAATGCGAAGAGAGGATAACAAAAACGAAAAGAGTGAAAGGAATGACACGGCGATGGGCGAGACTGGGCGAAGAACGGGAGTGGACGTTGGACGCAGCGTATGACAAAAGGGGGCTGGGGAAGAGGAAAGAGGGAGCGTCCGGCGAACGGAAATGGTCCGTGGAATTGGGTGGACGCAGAACGCGGCCGGCGAGGCTCTGTTACAGCAGCGACGGCAGGGCTTTGTTCGCCCGCTGTTTGAGGTGGTGACAGCTAGTGCGCGCACGAAATGGAACGAGCCCTGCATCGCAGGTATGGGCTGAGGAATGCAGCGTTACTAGGTTAGTAACGTTGGAGGAATGGGCATGATGGAGTCTCTTGCCCCTGGTACCGACCTGAAAGCGAGGCAGTCGGCGTTGGTAACGCCATCTCTCTGGCCATGATGAGCAAGGGCAGGGTGTTGGATCCAAAATCAGCCGGATAGCGTGGTGGGGTGGGCGTTAGCATGGGTCCACTACCGTGGTTCATACCGACATAACGCAAGTGCCAGCAGCACTTACTCCAAATAGTGTGCGCAGTGTTTCCGAGGGGCTGTGCTCTGCTTTAGGGCTAGATGGCCACGGGTTTACCCCATATGGTCTGTGCCAATCACAGTCGTGTACTGGCCATGTTCAGTGCCGGCTAGTTTCTGTGTGAAGTTGTAAATGTGCGCCACCAAGTAAGACGATGTTGGCTTGGACGCGATCGGGGAATGTCGTTCTAGCATTGAAGCTTCAAGCATTTTGTGGGAATGTATTCACTTCAAATTTTTCCTACGGGCGTCCTAAACCTATTTTGAGCGTGCTTTGTGTGTATACGGCTAAAATGTCAATTTTACATGGTTGGGGCGCTGCATCCCTTTACGAAAGACTGGCTATGTTGCTGATATTGTTGAATTATATCCACTAGTGTAACGAGCTGAAGATGATGAGAGAGAGCGCAGTTCCCACATTAACTGTTAAGTGAGCCCCCAGATCACCCTCCATTCGATACCAGTGTGACTCTGACCGTGTGACTGACGACAGGACAGCGTGTCATTGCTCTGCCATGAATCGGAGCCCCGAAAATACAGTATACATCTAGTCTCTGTTGCTGGTTCATGCATTTCCACGCTGGTGCTGCCATCAAACTGTAGGCAAGACACATTCTTCTGTTACTTCGCCGCATACTATACATTCGTCGTCGTTCGATCCCCCTTTCAATCAGTGTAGCACGAATATGATGGTGATGCAGAGGAGTACAGCGCAGTAGGAGGGGAGCGGGGGGGGGGGGGGGGGGTGGATTGCTAGCCGGAGCCGCTGGGTCGGAAAGGGGAGGAACGCGACACGATGATGCCGCGAGTCCTGCTGCTCCTCCGTATGAATGATGGACGGTAATGAATTCTGCTTCCTCTGTGTATACTCGGCTGAGTGCGCCATGAGATGGAAACTTGGGATCCGAGGCCTCCTTGGACCAGGGACTGCTTTTCTCATGGCGTCTTCCTTGTGCCTTTGTGCGTGCGTTCCATTGCAGGCGTCGTCGACTACTGGCCTTTCCGACGCAACGTATCATCTCTCTTGGCCATACGTGCGCTCTGCCGCTCGTCAGTTTGGTCCACGCACGGCCGCATTCACTTTTCCTTGTGGGTGTCTTTCGCGGGAGAGAGCGAGAGAGAGAGAGAGAGAGAGAGAGAGAGAGAGAGAGAGAGAGAGAGAGAGAGAGAGAGAGAGAGAGAGAGAGAGAGAGACTTGCACGCTTATACATTCTGCTTGCGCGCTCGAGTCTGGTATGTCCCGAGTATGATCATATGAGCACGCACGATGCAGAAACTGAAAATGCACTGGCCTGACATCGCGCAGTACATGGGCACCTTACTTTTCGCCTCCATCGAAAACCGACCGCCGTAACTGAGTTCGATCTTGTGTCCTTAGGCTCAGTAGTCGAGCGTCATAGTCATTGAACCACCGCGGCGGGCCTTTTTGGTATGCATATATGTATTGCCCATTCTCTTGCCTTGCGTTGCTAAGCTATATAGCATTGCTAGGGATTGATCTCGCGCTTCGTCATTACGTCCCATTCTCCGCGGCGTGTCCAGTCTAATGGCCTCGCATTGAAGGAGGTCTTGTGGCCGCTTATGCGCACAGAAAAGCATTTGCCGCCAGCCTTCTTTGTATGCGCCACTCTTTAACGGCTTCCAACTGTTTCCAGACTGTCCCCCCCCCCCCCCCCCCCCCCCACACACACACACACATATATTTTTTTTTTTTTCATTGACAGCGTGCAATAGAGTTAAATCAAGGCTTGTCTTCACCACATTGTGTATACTTTATGTTAATGCTCTGGAAATGAGCATTTGGAGGAATCTTTGATGAATTTGGGGACAGTAGAAACGTCGTATGGGTAGAAAAGATAAAAAAGAAAAGAGTCTCGAAGATCAAGCAACCACTGTATCCAGTAGTGCTCTTTTTTGTTGAGCACTCAAGTGAGACGGAGACTTGAAGACAGCGTCAAGACACTGACGCCGGCGCGGCTTCTTTTTTCGTTGCGTTCTGTTACTGCTTTTGGCCTTTATTCAGTCTTACAAGGTATAAAGCTCGATCGCGATCGCTTACGCGGCTAGCGTGCCAGTGCGCGGACCCGTAGTGCAACAGTTCTTCCAACCTGCTTGAAGAAAGCCGGTAAGAAAATCGCGTGGCTTCTGGTTGGGCGAACGATGAATGGGCGTGTAGCGTTGAAACCGGCGACGGAGCTTCGTACGCGAAACAGTCATCTCCGCTGGAGACCTAGATTGGCACCCAAGCGATGCAAGATATGTCTTACACGGCCGCGAGGAGATGATTGAGCAGTCGGCGAAATAGAGGGCACACGAAAAGAATCTGTATATACTGTACACGTACGTATAGGAAGCAGCAGAAAGGGTCGAAAGCGAACTGTAGGGAATGGCTCCCGGTCACGGAAGGCTGCCTCCTGCCGGAGCAGAGCGCACTGAATTGCCCAGCCGTGTCCCAGTTTTGCATGGACGACGGGTCTGGAATTCGATCGACGCGTGACTTTAGATGGAGGCAAACGCACACAATGGCAGCTGGCGGCAGCAGCTGCCGATCCGGGAAGTTCAGCGATTTTATGGCGCGAAGCGTAGTTCTTGTTGAGGTTGATAGAGACCGAGACTTATATTTTTCATCGCATTTTGATGTTCATTTCCTTCTCTGGAGGCCATGCTTGCTAACGCCTTCAACAAACTGAGTTGTTTGATAAAGCTGGCTCCGATACGACTATCTGCATTTTTTCTTCTTGGCGCTTGCGTTGTTCGCGCATGTGGTATGGAAATGAGGCCATTGCCCCGTTTTGAAAGGGAAATGAATGATGAGAAAACCGAGGCTTGTGGACGATTTTTTCATGCTAGATGGCACTCAGTGTATGAAGTCTTTCTTTGTGCTTATGTTCAGGCTGATCGGTGCGCTTTTTTTCTTTCCTCTCTTCCGATTGAGTAAGGAGATGTCAGGACATGGTTGTTGGAACTGAATAGACGCTAAGCGCAAAGTTCACGCTTTTCTCGCAACGCTTGTAGGCAGGAGTCGTTTTGGCACTTGTTTCAAAAGAAAGAGCGTTAACGTGATCGCTTATTTGCAGAGCTCTTTTCATCGAGAAACTATTAATAATAGCAGGACCGTCGTCGTTTATTTAGCTATCGTTTTGCTTTCCACCCTACCATGCTGCGTTAACACGCTTGCCGTTTTGATAGATATCACCGGAGGTCAACTAATCTCAGGGCCCATAACTACACCTTCGCAATCCGCCTTTTTCACAAGGCCGCTCTGCGCATGCGCGCCTCTCCCCTGGTTGAAAACAAACCACCAGCCCAAGCTGCACATGCGCAGTTCCTGGCCTCCGGGATCGACGCAGTCGTAACTGATCTCGGAGGCCATGTGTAGTTAATATTTTTGACAGGCGTATGCGACAGATGGCGGTAGCTGTCCAGAACACACACCGTCATTTTGCTGGCGCCAAGGACGTTTTCAACCAGTAGCACACGACTTTTCAACCACTCCCAGAGGGCGCCACAGTTTGCGAAAAAGGCGGATTCAGCCAAGTTTCGCATCCGGCATCAGCAGAACCTTTTGTAAAGATTTCTGAGGGTAGCCACACCCTCTCCGGCTTCGGTTTAACCTGGGCTTAAAACAGGAACGCAAGTCGTGTATTGTCGTCATGCGTGTGGTACACGAGAGTAGGACGCAAATTTTCCGTCCAGGAGGGAAGCCTGGGAAAGAGGGCGGCTTCCAAGCCAATCTCCCCGGTGTCGTTCCGCCGGAGAAATGCGGTTCGCAAACGCGCCCGAGTGTTGTAACAACAGCTCAAGAAAAGTTGTGAATAAGGAGGGGTCGTTGCTTCGTAGAGAAACGTTCCGTCCGCGCGCACGGCTCTGGCGGGCGGTCTTTGCTGCTTCAGTCTCGGGCCCTTGGGTGAAGGAGCCATTTACGACCGCCCAAGTCGACTTCATACACGACATTAAACCCGAGAAGCCCCGGCGGGACGCGAGCCTCAGCTGGTGGCGTTTCATTCTTTTTCCGTCGTACAGTCTCTTCTTTCACTTTCTGTTTTTGCACATCTTTTTAGGCAGCTAGACCGACGTTTCCCGCTCTGCAAGCGCGGAGGTAACGCCCTTTATAGTATTTGACAAAAGGCAGGTTTGCGGCTGTGGGCGACGCTTCCAAGTTTCGTACTGCTGTTGGGAATAGGCGGGACTTTCAAAAGAAGGTAGCGGACACAAATCCACAAAAGTGGCGCCTGTACGAACATATTAGACGGTAGGGAATAAAGCGAAGAGGTTTGAAAGCGGTTGGTGCGGTGCGCGCGGGCTCATATTTCGGGACAGTTTCGAGGTAACGAGAAAATTGTAGCGGAGGCGAAGAAAGGACACCGGCTCATAAAATTGTCTCCCCAGTTCACTCGCCATTCCATACAAGTATGACGGTGCTGCCTTTACAATTGGGCATGAGAACGAGCCTGGGGGAATATTTAGCGATAGAACGAGAGGAGAAAGTGAACGCAGTATCGTTGCATTGTGTCCCAGCCAAAAACAGGACACGTGTCTATCGGTGCGAGTGCGTTTGCGTTGGACAACCGTTTCGTAAGTCGTTCGAGATAGCACGGTGTTTGGCGGCTGCCTCTGTGGTGAAAACAATTTAGAGGTCTGAAGTCGATTAGTTTGGTATTTCTCTGGCGCTTCCTGAATGCGCACGGTCGCTGTGCTCGTGTCATAACTGTGTTCAAACAGCTTTTGAGGAATCATAGTTTGGTAATAAAACAGACTATTATGCTTGTATGTTTGAAAATATCCGCGCTTATCGAAAGGGCTACGGGCCATCTTATCGCACCAATTTCTTCTCCTGTTCCTTTCTTTATGTGTGTGCATATTTTTCGATTTTGTTGCGATTTTGCATTCCTGCCTGTCTAAGTACGACAGATGTCCCACTGCTTATTATTTTATATCACTTAGTAACACAAGGCAGCAATGTGGAAGCATTTAGGTAGTGCTTATTTTTGAGTGTTTGTGTGGTGTAGGTCGGTAGACAGTGAAAGTTTATTTACCGCAGTTCAATCGGAGGTGGTAAGTTAGAGCGGAGAACTGCCTCCTAAGCCTCACGTAGTGTAGGAATGCCAGCCAATTCACTCTGGGACCCTTTTTTTTTTCTTGTGATTTATCGTGATGATGATTGTAAATTAAAGTGAAACTGAAACTAAAGAGCACTTTACCCGGTCGAAACAAAGCCCTTGACTGGTGAATTTCCCTGTAGCTTCCATTGCTGTTGCGACGCTGTTATGCAGCTCTTTTATAGCAGCAAGTTTGTATCTTTTGTACTGTTGTTCTGCGGTTTTTGTGTGGGTTTTTTTGGAGCTTGTTTGCAGCTTGTTACATTATTGGGCATGTGCGTCATTGCAGAAAACAGCTACTCTTACCTTCCTAAGTAGTTCATCGACAATCACTGTTGAGAACTGTGTTCTCTTTAAAGTGCGACAGCTATGCAGAGTAAAGAGAGGATAGCGATGAATGTGAATTGGGACGATTCCGCGTAAATTTGGTAGCCGTGGGGGCTCCACTAAATCACCTTCATTTGCTGTTTGTATTTTTTTCTCATACGAGTCAGGTATACATCAGACTACAGTACTCTGAAGGCGTTTGCTTGGGCTTATTTCCACTGATAAGAACCCGAGGCTGTACTTTCGAAGTTTTTTTTATGTTAAAGCGGGCTTTCCTGCAAGCGAAGTGCAGATGCGGTGAAGTACCCTTTACAGAACGTGGTTTCGGCGATCTATTATTCTAGCGTAGACGTATATCGGTTTACCGGATGCCTTTTGCGCACGAATAGTGGTCACAACTTCCCTTTCCGCTGCCGCAGCACGTGCACAGGTGCCATCCGGCAAACCAGTATATGTCTACGCTAAGACGCCTCCGCTGCACTAAAACGCCTCTATTGTTTGTGTCGGGGCTCATTCGCTATCTCGTTTTGAATGGGTGGGCTTAAAGCAACCGTGTCATCAGGTGCACTCTCCTCAGCCGCTCTAAAGCCAACCACTGGGCTCTTGAAGCCGTCGTCTTGTGTTCGTAGCTTCTACTGTGCTGTCAGGCAACAATGAGACGCAGTCAACTCCCACTGCTCACTCGTTACGTCTTTCAGGGTTATTTATAATCGATAATGGAGAAAAGTGAACCAAAGAGGTGAAAATGGAAACTAGGTTCGCGAATTGTTTCACATAATGCTACAGCCACCTTTAAATAAATATTTATATATTCACTTTAAAGTAGCTATATTTTTTTTCTTGTTTCTTTCCCCTTCGAGGTCCGAGAATGCCAACGACACATAAAGCATTGAATACCGGTGGCATTGAACGGAGAAGGGCAGAAAAAATAAAAACAACTTGAATGGACGAACCCGTTTACCACTAGCCTTTATTTACTGGCTATGATTTAAATCATTCTTACGTACCCACATTTTATTGTGATGTTGATAGCGAATTCAAAACGTTTTTGTTTTTTAAATTTTCTTTTCTCGCACTGGGGCACCTGTTCAAGCGCGGCGTTTCTTGCACGTTGAGGGATTTGATTTCATTTTCCTAGTGATAGGCGACCGAAATAAATCCACTGGACACCAATTGTGAACGGAAACAAAACAAGTAAATGTGTGCCGCTGAGGCCTGAACAACAATTGCACCTGGAGTAAGTAAAGAATTGCTCTGAAGAACCTGGCAAGGATTGGTTATCGCAATGCCTGATTTCTTTCTGGTGGTGCATTCTTTCCCACTTCCATCCTGGCAGTCATATTTGTCGCGACTTGTGTCTGCAGCGCCCCACGTTTCGCTGCGGCGCTTCAGAGGCTTCTGTGCCTTATCACGCCTATCCTCAGGCCTCGTATGAAAAGGCTCGGAGCGCGTCAGATTTTTTCCCCTCTCGTACTCTCATATACCATTCTTCTCTACCTCCCTCTCTGCTGTCCGTTCCCGAGATTAGTCTTCGTATTGTCGCAGCTATTTTTATCTATATCTCACTTTGTTCGCGCTCTCTCTTCTCGTTTCGTGGGGGCTTTCCCCTCTGTTATCCGGCGCGCTCTCATTGTGAGGCTGAAGCCCCGAGGTGATGATAAACATTTGCGCGCCTGCGGCTTCCGCGGCGGCAAAGGAGGCCTCCCGCATCCTCCGGACAAGGGCTTCGTCGCTATGGGAGGGTGTGCTGGAGATCCCTGGACTGTCCATTGTTCGACGGGGCACGGGAAATAAAACATCCTAAAAGACAGGTAAGGAGAGAAAAAGGGGGAAGCGGGGGTGGTTGAGCAGGACAGCGAGGTGCTTGTCAGCGCACCTTGCGGACAGTGCAGCCACTAAGTGGCGCGGGTGCTACCTCCCCTCCCTCGGCTTTTTAATCTCACACCAGGAGCATTGTTTGCTGACGAGCTATATGGGATGTGTGAGCAGTAGCCGGAGTGGCAGGAAGAGAAGAAAGGCGAAATAGTGGGAAGAGAATGGGCATCTTTTGGCGGGCTAGAGCGAAGCGGAGTGGCAGGAAACGCCGCCTAGTGGTCACTTCTGACGTTGCGTGCTTGTGCAGGAACTATGGTTCAATTGTGGGGAAAATATGCCTATTCGTAGTTATATGAATGTGCCAATATGTGTTTTTGGAATGTTCCCTTTGTTTAGGAGAAAACTAAGAGTTTAGACTGATGCATGTATTCTGTCAACGTGCTCTGAATCGACCTTGACTGGGCGGCAAATTTTGCTTTGCCGTGGAGTAATAGTGTCGAAATGATGGTGCTTATTTCTATTTTTTCTTGTCTTCTTGCAAGTCAGGGCACATGTGAACGGAGCTGCGCTGTTAGGGTGTATCTTCGCTCCTTTGAATGCTCAGGTTCCTGGGACTAATATTAAGCATAACATTAATAAATAATCAATTGCTTTCTCTGTCACCGGGCGCAATGATGCAGCTAATCGGGAAAATGGGATCTGTGTTTGAGGGAGTACCTGTCCTTCTTCCCTTCCCACTTTTTGCGCGAGCCACATATGTTCCTCTGATTTTGGGCGTAGCGATGGACATGGAGAGAGGAGGCCATGTTTTATCCCTGTCTGCGTGAGAGCGAGGACACAACGCCCTCTGTTAGGAAAGCCGCCACAGCTGGGATTACATGCCGGAGGTCTCGGAAAATGAAGGATAAAACTAGAGATAGATGGCGCAAGGGGAGGAGAACCGGACGAAGGGAGAGAGAAAAAAATTCTGGCGGCCTGTTTCTTTCATACCGCTTCTACTTTCCTTCTTTCTTTTCAGGGAGAAAGAATGGCTGCGAGTGTAATTCTCCCCTTGCAGGTTTCTGTGCCCCGCCATCCTCGCATTTTTTTCCTTCATTATTATTTGCTCGTTTTCCATCTCCCCCTCTTTTTTGTTTTGCTTGTCTCCAGTGTTATGACGGCAGCAGCAGGTTGGTCCGAGATATATGACAATAAAGGAAGGTTATTGAACCTGGTATTGTTATAGCTCCCGTGTCGAGCACGAGAGCGAAAGGCGGCAGTAAAACAGTTCTTGTATCTGCACCTTTGTTTTTCTTGGCTTGTTGTCTCTTGTTGACGTCCTTGTCTGTAGTGCGCTTCCTGAAAAGCTGAAAAATATGACGCGTTGCTGCCTTGATCCGACCTGCTTCAGCACTCGAGGTTGAGGCTTCCGCTATAATATATATATTTTTTTCCATTTTGTAGCGTCCTGTGCGTCGCCTGTTTTCATAATTCAGAATTCTTCATAAACTGCATTGCAGGCTTTCTTGCTGTTTTGTATTGGTGCGCTCTGCCACCTTTTTGCTCTGAGTTAAAAGCTGCATCTCTTGAAACTGAAGCGTTGTAGTCATTTAGCTGTGCGTATTGCTATGCTGCAAAGGATGCGTACGTTTACCCGCGTCCAGCTTACTCTCAAACATTCGGAGGCGACTTACTTTGTCAGACGCATCAGTTTATAATTTTGCTTTGTGAAAAAAAAAAAAAAAAAGATTTGGAGAGCGACGTCGCTGGTAAAAAAAAAAAAAAAAAAAAAAAAAAAAAAAAACAAGACACTTAGCTTGGTTTTGCCCTTTTGAATTTACGTGAAAAAAACAAAACGAAAATCGTGGCATTTTTGCAGTAAATGCTGCTCTAGCCCGGGCGCCGCTTGATGGCTGATTTTTGCTTTCAATGGAACTTTCCATGTTGCATGCGCTCGATAGCCGAGACTACCGTGTCCCTGACTCCCTGCCCCCTGCTCGTGTCCCAGTGCACAAAAAAAAAAAAAAAAAAAAAAAAAAAAAAAAAAAAAAACAGCCGTTTTTTGAAAGCTAGCGCATCTGCTTTGTCTTTGCCTTATATGCTTATCGCGTAGTGCGTAAACTGTCAGCCACTCGATTAGGACGGGATGGCGCGATGGTTGTACTTAATCATACGCTTTGCATGCGGTATGCTAGGGCAATAATGAAGACAAAACGAAATGCTTTTCACGCACGTGACTTTAGGCCGCTGATCCCAAGGTCGTGGGTGCGGTCACGATCGCGTCGGCCATTTTTATGCAGGCAAAATGCGAAGCCCATTCGTGCTGTTGAATGTCAGTAAAGAAACAAAGTGCTGTAAAACAAGGGCCTAATTTCAGTTTCACCTGTAGTCAATATGCTAATCCGGGACATTAAACCACAAATTTTGTTTTCCATGCATGTGCCGATTTTATAGAATACTTCTCAGCTTCACTAAGGTCAATCGCAGTCACTTTGCCGCGGTCGGAGGTGGCACTCATTTTACGCGTGTATACCCCTCATGTCCTTTTTATTTTATTTGCCTTTACTGTCGCCTAAATTGTGACTGTCAACGGAAGAAATAAAACATACTGCATACTCACGCGAAATTGTACAGATCGCGCTGAAGGAACACGAAATTTCACTTCGCTGAGCTTGTTTAGTATATCGTGTAGCCAGAGAGAGAGAGAGAGAGAGATGCGGCTATCGTGCGGGTCATCACTGTAAAGGTACAAGCGCTACTGGAGGAAGATAAGCGTTTTTGGCGCAGTCTAAACTGTGAGATGGACGAAGGGAGCGATGCTGAGGGGTGAGGGAAGCGAGGTTTAAAGGTTGGTGGCAGTTCGCCCGCGCATCGAGGAATTCAGCTATGCAAGCAATGTGGAAAGCACGCGAGCTTGCAGTACTGCTGCGCAATGCGAGGAAAGCTGGCGCGTCCTTCTACGCTTTCTGGGTTTCATGTTTGTGAATACCTTGCTTTCGTTTTTGTCTCGCAGCATTCTGTGGAAGCGTCTGCAGTAGGCAAAGTTTTCGAATTGTTCACTCCTTTTGTGCGACGAATTGAAAACGGTGGCATGTAGCCTTTACCGTTACTATGCGCGCGCACACTAGGATGGGGAGGGGGGTCGGAGTTCTCTGTCTAGGTGAGTTGAAACTTTAGTCGCAGATCGTGCAGGTGAGAGCTCGAATTTGTGTCGGCGGTCGAGCGGAGCAGTTCGCGCGTTAATTTTCGCGGAGAGATGCTAGCGTCTTTGAATTCCAGTTTAAGAAATTGAAAGGGCTTCGAAGGAGCTGTTTTAATGCACCTAAACTGGGCTTACGTTTTGCTTTTGCGAACATGTTATTATAATGATGATGATGGATTGAGTTTAAGGGCGCAAGGGCATCTTGGGATTAAGAGGGCTAAACACAAGGTACACAAGGTACATATTTTGATAATTTCATTTGGTATTGATATTCAAGATATTTTGAGTAACTCTAATTTCTTTTCATTTATAATGCATGCGGCTGTTGCACTTTTCCTTATGGTATTTTCCTTATAAATACACCATAGATTGCCTATAGACTGTCAGTGGAAACTGTTTTTTCTTTTTTTTCTTTTGTGTGTGTGTGTGTGTGTGTTGCAAAAAATATGGATATACCTCACCGTATTTAGGCTTTATGATTTTGGAACAAATGGCGATTACGCTTACCGCCTAGGCAGCAATAACAGGGCTGCTTTTGTTTCTATGTTACGGGTCAAAGTTTTAGACAATATTTAGGTTTGAATTTTCTTATTCACTTGGAGCAAGTCTGGGCAACCTGACCTCCTTTGCTGCCTTATCGTTGCCAACCGTCCAGCGTGCTGCCTAAGACGTGTCTATTCGTTCTGTTCTTGCGTTCGTTAAAAACAATCTGCCAGAAATAGCCCTGTAGGAAGCCTAACAAGCCGAGCGAGGGAGTTAATCTATTTTAAAGTCTAAACGAATAAAACTAACATGAACTAAAATTAGGTTCCTATATCAGTCCACAATAAGGCTCACATGCCTAAAGCGAATCACGCCCGAATCAATTCTTTGCTCGTATGGTCATAGCAAAAAAGCAGATCAAGCCTATAGGGGAGTAAAAAGGGAATAACATATCCTCTAGGGCTCTCTGTATCAGAAGCACGCTATGCTTCCTAATCTGTACAGAATACCTATGGTAGGCAACGGAATATATTTTCACTTTAAAACGTGCCAAGTTGTCGCAATTACACAAATCTTAGCTGAGGTTTCAATAATCTCTCATTGTCGTCCTGAAGATATGTAGTGCCGCCGGTAAATGATTGATAATTGCATCAAATGGATGTTGTTAATACGTCCGCTTCTCTTGCCAACAGTATAGAATTTCAATTATTTATGGTGCAAAATTTGCCCCAGGCCTTGAAAAGATTACCCTGCTTCTATAGGGAGTGCGCTAATGGACATACCACCCCATTTACTCCCTTAAAATAATTCTTGTTTAGAGTATACGACAAAAAAAAAAAAAGTACTTCATGCATACTAGTGCGAGCAAAAGTAACCGGTGCAGTCGTATTTCCTACTAACATTTTGCGCGCTTTACCTGATGCAAACAGGCAGCGATGATATGTGCTAGCTCGTAGTAGTAGTAGCAGTGGTATTAGTAGTAAGTGGTCATTTCATAAGGTAATAAAAAGAAAGGAAAAAAATTGTCGCCGCGTCATCTGCCATTGATATAGGCATCTTCAATGAGACAAACAATATTTTCTTATGTCAGATAGGTAGGAGTAATTTCATTTCTCAAGGAACCCCGTCCACTTCCGGAGAGTACACTTGCTTTGAAGGTAGACATGCGCACTTTGGCTGCAAATCAGGAATCGCTTTCCAAACTTGCTCGCAGTGGTCACTGGTCGAGCTGCACATGAATGAAGGGGACGCAGACTGTATATACTACGCGAACATAAAGGCGGTTTCAAACTCAGCGCCGCTCGTGTTCGGCATAGGCCGATAGCCAGGGACAGGGGGAGCATGAATCTGGAACGCACGCTAAAACTCTGCGAGTTCGGGAGAATAGCACCTGCTGGCCCCGGTGAGATTCGTGATGGTTATGACCGCGGCAGCCCTATCTCGGCAGGTTCCGCCGCGCCTTTCGCGGTGCTCGCTGCACGAAGACGCCCCTAGTAAGGGTTCTGAGAGAGAATGTATACGTTTTCTCTCTCTCCCTTCAACTGCTCCGCACCCCCTGGTTCTCATAAAACACCGGTTAGTCCGCGTGGCCGAGCGCTGATAAAGGGCGGTGGATGCACCGCCGTGTTTTCTTTCTCTTTCTCCACATCCCTCTCTTTCCGTGCATCCCTGCTTCTCTTCCTATCTCTGTGTTCTTTTCCTTTTTCCTTAAATTATTTTCTCTTGTGAAGGATTCGGAAGGCGGCGTGGACGGTCGGAAGCAGTGCGAAAAGGTGTAGCCTAACGGCTTTTCGTGCGGTGTGCGTGTGTTCTTTGTTCTTCGGGGGGGGGGGGGGGGGGGGGGTTGTATAAGACACGCCGCCTTTTCTTTAAAGGCGATGCCGGACTGAGTCGTCCATCAGTGGTTGGATGACTGGAGCGGATTGAAGCGATTGCTGCTCCCCTCAGTATGCACTGTGGGGCGCCCTCACTTTGCTTATCTTTCTGTTTATTTTTTAGGTGTGTGTGTGTGTGTGTGTGTGTGTGTGTGTGTGTGTGTGTGTGTGTGTGTGTGTGTGTGTGTGTGTGTGTGTGTGTGTGTGTGTGTGTGTGTGTGTGTGTGTGTGTGTGTGTGTGTTTGTGTGTGTATTAGGGAGAGGGGGGGGGTGAAGCTAGCGCTTCAAGACACACACAGATGAGGAACGCAATAAAAGTTGTACATTGGTTACGTTTTGTTTTTCGTTGATTGTTTTCTTTTTGTAATGATTAGAATTTTTTTTTCTAATTGCAAACAATACGACACAAGGAGATGATAACGGAAATATCGATGTTCTCTGCGATGTTCCTTGGAAGGTGTCCCTGCTTGCCATTTTTTAACTGACCCCTTGTGAATGTGTGGAATCGGCCTTCGAACCACCTGTCGAACCATGGTCGAACAACGTTTTTTTTTTTTTTTTTTTTTTTTTGGGGGGGGGGGGGGGGCTGTTAATGTTGTCGGTTGGGGATTGATTCAACTACCCTTACTAATGGGTGATTTTTTTTTTTTCCATCGCAATATTCCGAGGAAGATGTGAAGCACTGCTAGATGGGCGACCGCAGTATTTTAATCTTGCAATTAAAGATAGTTCTTCGAATGATCTCCTTCTAGACCGCTTCATCCTCGAATGGGAATTCCTGCAGGATCTTTCAAACAGAAAAAGGAGGTGTTTTCTAGTGTGAGATTTAACAAGGTAAAGGGACATACTTTGTACAATTCTACATAAAGAAAAACATCCAACTCTTCTGATGTATCAAAGCGCACGTTCTATCTAGGCAGCCTTTGCGCGCTATATTTTGGGCCACGCTCAATAAGCCTTTCAATGTGAAGCAATCGAGGGGAGCTGGAAAACGGATATATATCGAGAGGCGCGAGCCGCGACTCAGATTTATTTAATCCGTCGCCGTAGCGGCGGCGCTATTTGATTCGACGCTCGCAATGAGAAGCCCCTTCTCCATTCCATTAATCTCGCGAAACAAAATATGCTCCGATTCAAGGCAAAATAAATACCAGCATGGCTTCTAGGGCAGACATGAAAGCGTACCACGCAGAGCTCGACGTTAGGCCCGAAGCACGTATCCGTTTCGCTTCCCAAATTGAACCTCCGCGACGAAGTTATCAACCCAAGTAGCACCAGTGGATTGGAGGCATTGAGAGAAAGAAATGTGCACGCGCAATTTAAGAGATCCTCCTGCGGCAGCGGCATGGAGGGACTATTCCGGGCTCGCCGTATACTTTTAAATGCCCTTAAAGCCGGCCGGGTAGGAGCGAGTCGTAGAATAGCGCATACCTGGAAAGCATCAAAAGAAGCGGGAGATTTTGGGATGCAAATGAAGGTGTGCCTAGCGATACCGCGCACGGCGCGGTGGCGGTCTATTGGAGGGGAATTACACGAGGAAGATACTTCGCGCGACGAGTGGAGGGTCCTGTTCCAAATTTTTGCCTTGGCACGCGCGCAGATTCAATTTGCTCCACGGTTCTTCCAACTACCACTGCGACGCACTTTTATAAAACGCGGGAGGAGTGAGGAAGGAGTAAGGACTGGGAGGAAATCCGCCTATATCCGAGTGCCGGTCGTGTATAAAAAGAAAAGGAAGAGAAAAAGGCAAGACCTTGCGAAAAAAATATCAATAACATTTGTACTAAGTATAATATGAGGTCGAAGAAACGCCAGGACGGCGAACGAAGCTATTTAGTTGTTCAGACAACTCACTTGCATGTTTTTCTCTCTCTCAGCTTTTTTTCGTTTTTCGGCTCAAACCCCATTGCACTTCGTTCTCTTCTCATGTGAAAGAATCACTCGTGAACGGAGAGCTCTGCGTTATATATACTTGATGAGGGAAGACTTGCATGTTTCTCTCTCTCCGTTCACGAGTGATTCTTTCACATGAGAAGAGAACGAAGTGCAATGGGGTTTGAGCCGAAAAACGAAAAAAAGAAAATCAGGTGTAAAATAAATCAAATAAAAGGACTGCTAGTTTTAGTTCTTCGTTAAAGAACGCATCTATGGTCTCGTTTGAACACGCCCGAAGCGCGTTAAACTATGATGGCACGGTAGGTCGATTATCCGATACATTTCAGCTCTGAACTGCTATGCCAGAAGTGATGCTGAGGCTGCTGCGTGGAATAATGTGGATGGTGGAATAATGGGGGGGGGGGGGGGGGGGTTATATAGGCACATCGGGCACTCGAAGAATCGAGAACTCTTGGATGACGACGACGGTCTATGCTCCCTCCTCGCAGCACATTTCGAAACCCGTTCTTACTTATTGCTTCGTCGCCATCTCATTCGACACGCACGCCTCGCTCACGCCCCCTTGTTCTGTCAGGTATGCGCACTATGTATTCGATAGTATATACAGGTAGTGAGCGCGCGCACGCACGGAGTCTTGAATCTATCTACGCTGCCTTCGAGATTTCGCCCTGGAGAGAGATCCGCACGAATCTGCGCTTTTCTGAGCCGTCGAAGCTCTTTTTCCGCCGATGTAATGGCCAATTTGCCTCGCGTCTCCTGCGAGATTTGCTCTTTGGCCCTCACCTTGCTCCCCGACCCCCACTTTTTCCTGCCGACACGTTCGATATGCGCGCGTGATCATTTCGATTCCGACAGGAAAAAGTTATTGCGCGTGCGTAGCCTGCGCCGCGTTTACTTTTCCTATGTTCTGCTTTTTGTCTATGTATGAATTGACTTTATTCTTATTTCTTTTTACCTGTGTATGCATATGAGTCGATGTGCCTTACTGCTGCGCTTTCCGAAATGGTGGAAGTGAGCGGAAGTGAAAAAAAAGTGTATGTTGGAGGGATTGCTGCACACCGAGTTCTTTGACTTTCCTTATTCTTCCATCTTAGCATACTATTTTTTGAAAAGAAAAAGAAAAGATGATTTTTTGTATACATTTCACTAAATGGTGCCTTCCAGTGAAAGTTTCTGCTAGCTTATTTTGTGTTTGTTGAGTAGGCTTGCAGTGCTTGCCGTACTGTATGCGAGCTAAGGTGAGGCCTGCATGGTATCAGGAGCCAGATGCGGTCTGTAGTGCTCGCTTGGGCAGCACCATATTAAGAGATTAAGTACAGAAGTTAGAATTTGTGTGAAGTTGCCTACAACATGCACCCTGAAGTTCTGTATAGGAAGTGCCTCGCGAATTTCGGCGAATGTCATTTTGTAGCTGCCGCGCCAAAACACCCCGAGTACAACTTTGACTCGATGCAACACTGTATTGAAGCCTAAGCGCCCACTGTGCCAAATGTGCGGAGCATGTTCCTGCGCACCAGGGCTGTTAAGGCGAGACATTTACCGCTCGCCGTCATATATTGGTGGAAATAGTAGGCGAATATGTCTACTTAGGACAGGTAGTAACCGCAGATCCTGACCATGAAAAGGAAGTAACAAAGAAGAATAAGATTGGGATGGAGCGCATTTGGTAAGCACAAGCAGATTATGACTAGCAGCTTACCGGTATCACTCAAGAGGAAAGTATACAACAGTCGCATCTTACCTGTACTCACCTATGGGGATGAAACGTGGGGGCTAACTAAGAGGGTTCTACATAAGGTGAGGACAACTCAGAGGGCTATGGAACGAAAAATCGTAGGGGTAACATTAAAGGCGGAGTCACAGTGCGGAAACACAACACCGACATCAACCGAACAAGTTCGCCAAACATTCCGCCAACAAGTTTCCGAACGAACTTGTTGCCCAACAGCATGTCACATCGCACAAACAGCAGGGAAGCCGAACAGGTTGCTGCAGTGTTGCCTCGATGTGACAGTGTTCAACCAAACAAGTTTGCCAAACAAGCCGTCAACAAGTTTCCGAACCAACTTGTTCCCCAACAGCATGTCACACTGCACGAACAGTCGGGAGGCCAAACAGGTTGCTGCAGTGTTACTTCGGTGTGACAGTGTTCGGCAACCAAAACAAGCAGGAAACAGTGTCCGTCAACGCTGTTCGGCCTGTTCGCTGGCCGGGCGAATTTCCGGGCGACAACAGACCAACCAAAGTACTCATATTTGAGCTGATTGACTCATTCCTGCGAATTTCCTATTTGCAGATACGGTTTTCTTTTTTTGCAGAAAGTTTCCATGCAAACCATTTCCCACGTTGTGGCGTCTTGCAGTCAGCGCCTTCACCCGTTGGCAAGGGCACGGAGTTTCGGCAACGGCGCCTCCCACGGGTGGCGATGATATGCGCTGCTTTCTGCCAGCCGTAACGTCGTCGGCTGACTTATTGCGCCGGGAATTCCCGCCTTGGCGGCGGCTGTGTGAACCTTGAACTAAACGTGTGTGCCTGGGAACATGTAAACTGACAACCCCCATCTGCAGTGTCCCTCCGACGATTCGGCGCCGCGGTGGCTGGCGCCGTACCATCCGTGTTTACCTTGTTTTGGCTGTGGTGTTTTCTTTGTGGAATGGGCCTACTGCGCAGCGAATACAGCGTCCATGTTTTGATGCGAGAGAGTGCGATCTTCCTCCATGCGGGACACCGAGCAGCAGTGCGTGGTGCGTCGACAATGAGAGCGGGCACGTGAAGAAATGCGCGAAGGAGAGTGGTGCGGCAGCACGGAGAGCGGACGTTTGAAAACTGTGTGCGAACGTGCGTTTGTGAAACGAAGCAGTGTATTTGTAATCGAGTGGTTAATTATTAATAAGACGCATGACGTGATCGGATCAGCGAAGCCCGCGTGGGCGAGCTGTATGGTTGTGCGGTCAGAACGCCGACTCGACGTCCGGACGAGGAATTCCACTCGACTTGGGTTGCAAGCCAAGGTGGTGGTTTGTCGGATTCGCGTTCTCACGGTCGAGGCCTCACAATTGCCTCTCATATGGCTTTCCTGTACTCCTGTAAGTATGTAGATAAATCTCATGTAATGTCTTCTCTGCCGTAAGCCTCCGCCCATTCCTCCAAACTGCTCATCATTTCTCGGGACGGGACCTGAGGAGATCGACCAGAGTGAGAGCCGGACCGAGGGTCCCACATATAACAGTGCCCTCGTTCATCATTAAAGCAAGTTCAGAGTAATTGGGACAGCCTCTTTGTCTATTGAAGTTTTCCCAGCCCCGTGTATAGTGCATGAATTTTGGCGACATAGTAGCAAAATGGGCGGCTTCTGACATCGGCGCCTCAACGAGCAGCACGTTTTCGCGGTGTGACATGGTGTCGCCCAACTGTCGGAGAACAAGTTCGCGGCAGCTGTTGGCGGGCGACAACGACATGTTTCCGAATAGTTCGTGTTGGCGCAATGTGACAGGGCCGCCAACACTACGCGAACACGCTGTTGACGGACTGAGTTGACCAACTGTTTCCGCAGTGTGACTCCGCCTTAAGAGATATGAAGCGTGCAGAGTGGGTGAGAGAAATAACTCAGGTTACTGACATTCTAATGGAAATTAAAAAGAAGAAATGGGCATGGGCAGGACATGTAGTGCGAAGAGAGGATAACCGATGGTCGCTTTGGGTAACAAACTGGATTCCAACGGAAAGAAAGCGTAGCAGGGGATGGCAGAAAGTTAGGTGGGCGATGAGGTTAAGAAGTTCGCAGGGGTTAAGTGGATGCAGCTAGCACAGAACCGGGTTAATTGGATAAATATGGGAGAGGCCTTCGCCCTGCAGTGGGTATAGTCAGGCTGATGATGATGATGATGATTATATATACACCAAACGTCTGCTCCTCTAGTGATCGTTAAGCCGCTGCTGTTATTGTTTTTTCAAAAAAGCTTTTTGTGCAGCGTTGTACATATCGGGTCTGCCTGCAACACAAGCCACCAGATACCTTCACAAGCCTTGTAAGCATGTATAGAAAAAGGACCGCTACCCACGTCATTCTGAGACACCGCAGAAAAGGTACTACTCAGTTTCTTCCGGCGCGTATTGATTACCGCACGTAGGACAACACCGAATTGAGAAATCACAGCCCAGTTTCTTAAGGCGCGTATTGATTACCCTATGTACGATAAGGCCAATTCCAGGCTCGTATTGATCACTTTACATAGGATATGTGAATACGCTATGTAATTGAAACCTCTACATTACGCGTGAAAGTTTTTGTGGTCAGCTACTGTTCGGCACACTCAGTGCAGAACGCGACTGAGCGTAGCTTACCAAGAGCGCGGCACCGGAAGGAACTGTGGGTACATAAATACACGATTTGGAGATTAATTAGTAGTTGCATCTATATCTACTCACCGGTGACCCCATTCTCGCGACTAATCATGACAAACATTACTAGGTCGTGAAGTAGTAACAAGTGCAGTAATTCCGTTTTGCCAGTGCTCTTACGAGAAGCTCTTGTATCTTCCCAAATGGTTGATTAAGGTATAAACTTTTATATAGCATGATTAAAGAAATAAGTATTTTTTAAAGTGTAATAAGTGCACGTTTTTCGGAAATTTTTGTTAATGCATAAATTACATATTAAGGAATAATGGTAACGTTGCGTGCATAAGGAAGGATTGGCGAAATGTCAGCGCGCTTAATTGACGATGCCATTTCAGGAGAGAGAGAGAGAGAGAGATAGAGAGAGAGAGAGATAGAGAGAGAGAGAGAGAGAGAGAGAGAGAGAGAGAGAGAGAGAGAGAGAGAGAGAGAGAGAGAGAGAGAGAGAGAGAGAGAGCAGAGCTTAGGGCGCGTTCCATGGTTTTCGCTACAAATTGGCATTTTATTATGTATTTTGTTTTTATTTCACGAGGAAGTTCAGCCGGAGTTAACATCCGTAACCCTGTCTTTACCCTCTTTTTTTTTTTTTTATTGGTGGCTTATTATGCATCGCGTTAATCTTGATGCGAGCAGCGCTAACGAAAAGGCACATTCATAATATCGCACTGCTGCTGCATCTACTTCAGGAAATTCTCCCTTCTACGCCTCCCTCTTTTCGGTCTGTCTCTCTTTTTATCTTTTTTTTTTTCAGCCTTCCCGAATACTCTCGTGTCTTTTGTCTTTAGGAGATTCCTCTCGCTGCATCGTCTAACGGTGAGGCGAACCTTTGCTTCTAAGGGCACCCCCAATTTGCATAACACAACGTCCGACCTTTCTTCCGGCGCGTATTACGCATTCCACTTCACTACTTTTGCTTTTTTTTTTTCTGCCTCTATCATGCTTCTCCAAACGAAGTTAAGAGGAGCACTTGTTCCTCGAAACAAGCCCGGCCTAGTCTTTAATCTTGATCCTTGTGCATTGTTAAAGAACTGCGCAGTCTGCATAAGTAACTACGACCGAACGGGGCCAGAAGTTTCAGATGTCTTGTGATACGTTCGGCCTCCCCCGTGGAATGTTACGCCCAAGCTGATGCGCACTCTGGCTTCGTACGCGCCTGCGTGAAAAGTTAACTCCTGGTGCCTGGCGTACTTAACCAGGTCACGGGTTTGATCCTTGGAGGCAGCGATCGCATTCATATTCCTGGAGGATGTTCAAAGAAAGTAGCGTTCCCTAGAGGGGACGACTAACAAACTCTAGCGCAAATGCCATGGAATACCGAAAGAAAGACAGGAAGAGATAGATAGAAGCTCGAGGGGACGACTAAACAAACGGCACGGAATACCGAGAGAAACACAGGAAGAGATAGAAGAAAGAAAGATTTCAAAGGGAAGAAGGGTAGAAATACCTTATGGAATATTGGTTTGGTTTGGTTGGTTTGTGGGGTTTAACGTCCCAAAGCAACTCAGGCTATGAGAGACGACGTAGTGGAGGACTCCGGAAATTTCGACCACCTGGGGTTCTTTAGCGTGCACTGACATCGCACAGCACACGATCGCCTTGCTTTTCGCCTCCATCGAAAAGTCACCGCCGAACAAATGACGTAATAAAATAAATGGGATGAGCTGAGTCCTCCGTTACTATCTCTTCTGCTGTTAAAAGAGGACTGTAGTCAAAGTTTTGCTTTGCCAGGTCTTCAATATACTCATGAGTCATGACCGTATTTTTAGTTTCTCACCGTACTCAAACGAACGTACAAGTTCCCATGAGGCGCCTGTACATGAAACGTGTCTAGCACCAATCAGGCAGCACGACATTCTGAGATTCTGGGCTTGCACGTGCAGCTATATTATAATTTATGCAACACAGGTGCAGAAATCGGAGGCAGGAGAGACAAAGATTACTTGCTAGAATCACATTATTTACATCAACGCGAAATAATAAGTGTATTTACATCTATAGTGGAAAGCGTCCACCACAATATATATAACGTGAAACACCTATCTTTTGACTAGCGTTTCTGTTATCGTGAAACACCGTTATTATTATTAGTGAGATAACAAACTGTAGATGTAGATAATCACTAAGTGACACGAGAAAGAAAGCGTGCCTTTCAAATATTGCATTTTAACTTCTGACTCTCCCGCTCAGCTTTTATCGATAATGTGGATTTCGGTGATGCAGAATGACGAACCGATTCGATAATCACGTATAACTTTCTCCACAGCCAAGATAGATGGCTCCTCATCCGTCCGTCATCAGATAAAGCGGTCAAGCGCGCTCCGTGTGCCGTCTTCCTACGCGAAGGCGGAAATGTAGCAACCCACATCGACGACGGCATTTCGATCTTTTTCTGTACGAGCGCAGCTGCGACGAAACAGTCGTCTTTTCTCATGTCGCCCGCGTTCTATCTTCTCCCCTCACCCTTCGATACCCCGTAAGCCATCGTCCTAGGAGCGAAGCCCTTCGAGCCTTCACTCAGTCGCGACCTGCTACCATCTAGCTTCCTTCACTCCGACTTTACTCTCTCTCTCTCTCTCCTCCCTTTCTTACCGGCGCTAATTAGAACCATTCCGGGAAATTGCCAATTAGGCGGAACGTATTGCCCGCGGGCTCAGACGGGGCAGGCGAAAGCGAACAGAGAGGAGGAGGCGTAGTGCGTCGCCGCTGGAAACGCCGTCGACCCGCTGCATGGGCGATAGAATTCGCAACTGGTTTCTGCGGCGAGGTCTTCGCTGCGGAAGAGGATGAGAAGAGGTTGCTACGAAGAATGTTTGCCTCCGAACATAGCCGCGCATTGCGGCCAGTGCCCTCCGTTGTACACAGAGTAATTCTCACACTCTTACAGCTTCGGCACGTTTCTCATCCCCTCTCTCGGTTTTGCTCGCGCCTATACCTTCTTGCCTTGCCTCTGTATCTATCTCTCCCATTTCTCGCGAGCAAACACACATCCGTGGATAGCCGACCAAATTGCGGGCCGGCTTCGCTGTGTATATAAATGCATGCATGAATTCCATATCCTCCGTCGTTTGTATAATCTGATTCTTGTCTCGTGGTTCCGTCGATCGTGGCGAGGGTGTTTCATCCGCAATTTTGCGCGGCTGCTTAGAAGAAGCGACTGGGAAGAAGGGGAAGAGGGGTGGACAGTGTGCTCCGGCGGACGACCACTCGGAACAGTTTGAGTAACGAGCGAGGCAAATAACTGGTGTTTGCAGTAGCACTCCAGCCAGGCCGTGCTGGGTGCTGATTGAATCAGGCATTGAATTCGGGAAATTAAAACGTTTCATCTGCTCTGTTTACGTGGCTGAGGGGGAGCTGGATTTAATTCATTCGCGGTTGGCTCCGTGTTTAGCTCTCGGAATAGTACAACGAGCGACTCAAATCGGGTCGATTTTATATGTATTTTTACTTGTCCTTGCACTCGACAGCACTTCTATGGAAGAGTCGCGATTTGCGGGAGCGAATGTATTGTGTGACTGCACGCATTATTCATGTGTTCCATTCAAAACCGCGCTCTGTGAAATGAGATTAAGGAAATCTACTTTGGGACGGAGTCGTTTCATTTGCGATTGTTTCAGGCATAGCGACCTTCGTTTCTATTTACTTGTAATGAACTGTCGTTTTGTTAGTCTGAGGTTTTTGGAATCTCTCAAAATGACATAAATACCTAATAAAAGCGTCAACCTAAGCGCTTTGTTGTTTCTGATATTGGTATTTTAGCTGACCACAAGCAATTTTACGAAACGATGTAGCTGCGCCTCCTTACTGTGTATGAATGCTTTGTATAACTTCTTGATTTTCAAACGTAATCCTCTTACCGCTGAGTTTACTATCTGCAAGGTGTTCCATTTATGGATGCCTTAAAATATAACGAAGCTATTGGTGGAACATGTATTCAACTTATTATTGTTTTCTGCTGTTTTTTTTTTTTTCATGCTGAATCTGGGAGGTGTTTCTTGCAAGCCTCAATGTTTTCTTTTTCTGTTCAATGATCACAAGTTGGTGCAGATAGAAAAAAAGTCAATACGTTACTATCTAGCAGATGCGAAGTCCCACACACTGTCAGTGAGGCAACACTGTAGTCTGTAAGCATACATGTGCTCTTTCACGCTCATCATCAACTCCTCCCGGGGCGGCATCTGAAAGGCTGCGCTGGAGGTGTAGTTCAAGCCTGGATCTTTCGAACATTTCTTATTATGACGCCTCAGACAGTCGCACGACGTGACGCTGAGCCCCTGCCGGGCTTCCTGCTATTTGAAGTGATTCGGGATGCCTCGGAGATTGTTTGGCTACGAGATCTTCACTGGCGTGAGCCTCATCACATACGCAAATACTCTCGCGTTGACAACTGGGATTAAATTATAGGCGACGTCAGGCAGCCGAGCGACGGTTGAGTGACCTAGGGAGCCACGAGACGACGCTCTTCCTCTAAGGGTTAACGCCAAGACAAATACTCGGGCTCAGGTTCGCCGAAGCGCATACGGGCAGAGCAACAACCCTGCCCCTATATGACACCAGGCCACACTTTCCCACATCTCATTTGCTATCCGTGCAGCCTCCTTTCTTCTCCACTGCAGGCCATGACGGCGTTTTCTTCACTATACGAGGTACTTACATCTGCTGCGCCGACGCGAATGCCGCGCGTCTTAAAAACGCCCTCTCCTCGTCAGCAGGATTAGGCACTAACAGCACAATTATGCCGCCCTTCGCCGCGCTATCATTGCTGGCTAAGTCCCCTAATCAGAGTCTCTTCTCTCGACTTCCTCGACTGAATCTAAGCGAGCCGAGGAAGCCCAAGAGGGAAGCCAGATTAAATTTCCTCGCAAGCTTCGAGCGCGTGCGCTCGTGGAGATGGTCTAGCGGCGCGTTTGTCCTCACTGGAGTCGGACTTTTTTGTTTTTATTTATTCCTGCCGGCTTCCGTCGCTTCTCTCTCTTCTCGGCTGAAACCCTGTTCTCTCCTCCCCTCGCCCTAAGTCACTCCTGACAACAGGATTAAGTGTTCAGGCCACGAGGTGACGCGCCCGACAGGGAAGTGGTCCTAAGTGAGGCAGGAAATACGAGGATGCGAGCTCGTGATGGCGACGAGATCGGAGAGGATGCGGAGAGTTGGGCGGAAGGGGTATTGGAGGAGAGATGTGAGCGAGGTACCGTCGCACGGCGGCGGGCCCGTCGCGCCGTTAAAACGGGGGCTATGCCTTTCGCAGTACAGCGGCACATAACTGGCGCTAACCCCATCGCGACACGTATGATGTCGGAGGTGAGAGGGTTGACCGTTGCGGGAAAGGAGGTAGTACTCAAACGACAAGCTCGAAGTGAGAGAAGAGAGCGAATGGAAAGGGTGTTAGGGTTGAAGGTGGCGGCGGGGTTTGTGCGGGTGTTGACAGGTCGGCAAATCCGCGCGTCTGAACGCGTGCCTGGTTTCCTCTGGTAGAGAACGTTTTGCGAGGAGTCAGAAAAACGACCAACGAGGCAAGCTAACAGGGAGGTGCTCTTCTATCCCCACCTCTTTCCCCAATTAGTCCAGATTAAGCGATGATGACGCTGCGTTGAGCAGCAAGTGCACGCGACGAGCGTGCGCCACTGCCGCCAACACGTCCCCGGGCGATGATGACATCGTTAGCGCTACGTGCGTCACTTCTCGCCCTGCCTACAATACGCTCTGCGGACCTGAAGGGAAGGGAATTTGGGAGAAGGGGAGAGCTGCGATTGGGGTGTCGTCAAGCTTCGCTGCGTCGCTGGAGGCATTTTGTCCATTTTCTCGCTGCTGCGCCGTACCTTTGTCGACGGCTTCATGCGCCGCGCGCATGAAGCCGTATATATATATATATATATATATATATATATATATATATATATATATATATATATATATATATATATATATATATATATATATATATATACAATTTTTTTTTCATTCATAGATGACGGCTGTGTACCCCAAGAAAGTTGTATTTACCCACTCTGTAGGGACTATAAGCGCTTTTTTATTTCGTCGAGAGCCGACTAACACAGGTAAGGCAGTGAATTAACCTCCCGTCTCCAGATTCCTCTAGAGTTCTTAGGTTGCAAATTGCAAAACTCCACGCTAATGTATCAAGATCTGACACTTTTGACCAGCTTGACAATCAGTGGTTAGAAGACCGTCACGCCATCGATGAAAATGAGACGCTCTTGAAACCCCGAATTTCGTGGAGAAATAGAACTTGGAAGTTACCCTCAGCACCTCGCTGCCCAACTCGTTGATGGCGCAGCTTCGGTCGGGATTTCAAACGTAGTTTAGCGAAAAGAAAGACATCTACCCTCTCCACCTCCTCTTTCTTTCTTTTCTTTCTTTCTTTCTTTTCTTTCTTTCTTTCTTTCTTTCTTTCTTTCTTTCTTTCTTTCTTTCTTTCTTTCTTTCTTTCTTTCTTTCTTTCTTTCTTTCTTTCTTTCTCTTTCTCTCTCTCTCTCACGAGCACCGAACACAAGAGTGCGCCAATTAAACGCACTTGCAAGGTCACACGCCCATACAGGGCTAATTTTGCAGAAAAGCCGCGGCTAAAATTATCTTTGACGTGCAGGTGGACCTGATATGTTTCGGTTTTGTCATATTACGCCGTCGACACTGAGAAGAAATGTCACGTTAAGTGGCGCTGTCGGAAAAAAAAAAAAAACTGGAAAGAAGAGACCTTGCTGCCGGCGTACCAAATGGTCTCTACCCAAAGGAACCTGCCGAATCCAGCACACGCAACGTTCTCGCAGGCGGTGTGTTTCTCCGTAACACGCGCAGTTAGGCGCCGTCAGACGCAGACGCGTGCGGAGGTGCTGTACCGGGATCCCAAACTGATTGGGTTTTAATCGCCTGCACAGCGCCGAATTTGGCCCACCGGGTGCCTGCCGCCAATGCAAATGACTCGAACAGGCGCGCACAGGCGGCTCCGGTTACGTGTGCGCGATTGGGTCGCCTTCTCCGCCGTTTCCCCTTCTCTCTTCCGTCCGCTTTAAGCGTGCACGTTGCGCTCGTGTTGTTGAGATCTAGCGAAATAGGCGTCGTTTGCTAGCGCGATTCCCGAGCTGCACAGTTCGCGCGCTGCCAGGGAACGTTGCCGTCCGGATTTTCGGTAGTGACCTTGTGTAGAGCTCGTTACACATTCAGGCACGTACGCCGTGTTCGCACCTCTGGGTCAGTAATGGTGTTGCATCAGGTTGTTTTCTTGCTCCTCGCTCCACTTACGGGAAGGGAAGATGTAAGGGCCCGTCTTGTCCACTGCGCAAGGAAATGCAGTATGTTCATATTGTTACGGAGCTGACGAAGTATACAAGAGCTGTACGTTGTACGAATGTGGCATTACAGAAGTTTATCATAGCACCCCGTAGCGACATGCTAAAGCTATTTCCATCAAAATTGTAGTAGCTGCTATCATTGCAGCCTGTGCATTGCTGGTTTTCTTTTTTCTTTTTTTCGGATATTTTTCATGTTGTACCCGAACGACAAATTTGGTACGTGTTTACCTTTGTGGGAAATGATCATAGTGATAATCATAACAAGTGAAACTAAAAGCGAATATGCTTGTTCAGTTACAAACAATATTAAACACTGGTACAGGCTTCTATAGGAGCTATAGCTCGCTTTTTGAACACTGGAGTGAAGCACTGGGTAGTTGTTGTATCATGACCATAAGAGTGTGGACTAAGCTGCTTCGCCTTCAGCGTCCTCTTGTTAAAAAACAATGTTCATGTTTTTTTTTTAAATTTTACAGGTTAACTAGCTATCCTAATCTTACAAGCAGTTGTAGATGCTGCAAATCTATATTAGTAATGAGATGTGCGCGAGATGAAACTACGAGCAAGTTCGTTCACTTACCCTTGGTTCCTAAGGTAGTTTCATGTGTGAGAAGCATGGTTCTTTCCGAAAAAAGGAAAAAGTTGGGTATTCTGTTGTGGCACTGTCTGCGCAGTGTGTGCTTCTTTCAGCAGGCTATTCCTGTTTGATAGCCCTAGTGCGGTTCCTCAAGTTGCAACCTGAAAGTCACTGAATTCAGGCTCATGCTGGGAGGAATAAATCTACACCACAACCGACTGTTTAAACAAAAAAAAAAAATATATATATATATATATATATATTTCTTTATGCCTCCTTACGTCGCGCGCGCGCATTCTTCCCCTCAAAGTTATTTCGACTGTACTGCATTTTTCGTTTTTTTACTTGCATGAATTGCACAGACGCGAGCGCTCACTATACACGAACGACGCTTGCATACACCGACGACAAAGACGGGGGAAGCCCGAAATGAACTCGCGTGATTTGTGCACACAACCCTACAGAAAATAAAAGGAACTTGGTTTGAAAGCGATCCTGTTATTCTCCAGGAGCGGGAGAGTGATGAAAGCCGATTAGAAAGAAAGAGAGCGGTTTAGGTGAGCGAAATGAGCGCCGCGGTTTTCTATTTTTCTGGCAACCGTCTGGAATTAGTGCTGACGTGATTGTTTGCCTTACGTTGCCTTAACGAGCAAACTGCTCGGGTTTCACCGCAGAAAAAATGGAGCCTATTTTTTGCTGCCTCTCTATGCTGACGGGCTGTTGTTTGGTCATGAGTGCACCCGGTGCGTGTTGTCCCCGCCCCAGTATTAGAGACACACGAAAGTAGGGGAAGTTGTTCTTTTTTGCCTTTTTCTTTTTTAAGAGGAGGGGGGGGGGGGGGGTATGTTCACCGTGTACTGCTTTTGTTTTCTGCTGTAGGGTATTGCCTTTACAATCTACGGAATAAATTTTGTCGCCTCTCCAGTTTAGAACGCTGGATGGAAATGAACTGGCGCCTAACTTGTCTGCCTTGAACGAGTAGTGCTGGCTACCAGGCAGCAAACTTCATATTGGTTGCAGCGAAATTTCCATTTGCATAGTAACTTTCGTCTAGACGGCAAAGAAACTTTGCGCTTTCTGATGACGCTGAGTATTTTGCGCGCGCGTTGTCTAGACAACTTTTCTTTTATGCTTTTTTTTTATATAGTTACGCGTAGTTATGACTCGAAGAGTTTTTTTGATGTGAGATACTTCCGTGCGTCAAAGAGAAAGAAAACCCTGTCGGAATGGCCGGAAAAGCAAATTCAGACTTGCTCGTCGCGAAAAATAGGAATAACGAAGTATACTTATAATTCTGTCACTCAATATGTGTTTGTTGCGCCTATTTTCTTTTTTCTTTTTACTCAAAAATCTACAGGAAGCACTCTGTGCCACTGATTTAACTACAGTACCATTTCTTTGCTTAACGCATTTCTGTGAATCGGATCATTATTTCGTGAAACATTTTTTTCTTCTCTGTGTCCGCGTGCTTTTCTCTCACGGGCTGACATTTTAATCAGCGCCGTATTTTGAAAGGCTTTTCTCTCAAGGGCTGACATTTTAATCAGCGCCGCATTTTGAAAGGCCTCACCGAAAATATTATCGAGATTTACGTGTTGTAAATGCGTCAGGGAACAATATATCACTCGGAAAGTTGACCGAACGCAGCTGCAGCCTGCGTAATCAATGATCTCTGCGACTGAGCCGGAGTAATAGTTAATAGAAGCAGATAGACGAGCACGAGTTCAACGACCGCTTATTCCGCCGTGCAAGCGTGATCCACCCTCGTGTCGCGGAGTGTACGTTATACAGAAGTTTGTTTCAGGCAGCCGCTTCGGGCTGTTATTACTATCCTAGTCCGTATTGTTTGGGCTGGCAATTCGTTTCGCTTGAATAAACGCGTCGAGGCGAAAGAATGCGCCCTGCTCTCTTCTTCATCTAGTAACAACAACAACAGCTACAACAACATCTCTTGTCAATTATAAAGAGCGCGTAAATGCTACCTTATTTTCGTGGTCAAAAAAGAAAAAAGAAAAAAAGAAAAGCTGGTCGCTTGTTACGTCATTGTTAAGGAAACGGTAAAGATGATTCAAGCGAGGAATCTTTGCCGTGTAAGGCCGATTACGTCACTGTGTGATGCAAGGTACAAGTTCTAGAATTATTTTTCACAAGTGGCGTTAGAAGTACACTAAATCCGCACTAGTATCTTACGGAGGAGAAAGGACGCGAAAGTAATTTTATTGGTAAATAAAGTAGTCTGTGCGCTGATGTACCTCATGCTGCTGTCAAAACAACAACAACAACAACAACAACAACAACAACAACAACAGCGTTTTAAGGAATCGCAGTGACGGGAATGCAATCGTGAACGTTATCGTTGGCATCTATACACCCATTGTCATAGAAGGCATTAGGCCCACTTTGCGCTCCTGTTCGTTTTCCGAAGAAGGGAAGAAAAGAAAATTAGAAGAGTGGAAGAAGAAGAACGGTGCACGTTTGGTGAATACCAATGATAAGGAAGAAAAGGGCGCAGAATGATGATACCAAATAGAACTGTGTCGAGGGAAGAGGAGGGCGCCGTAGCCGCTGAAACACTACCGAGGCACGTGACGTTGAAAGAGCGCGCTCGTGGTCGTCGCCCCATTACGTCGTAAAACCGCAAGAAAATCGCCACCTTAAAGGCCGTGCAGTGCATGGGGCACCGCGGAGGGATTTCTTGATTTACACCACTTCCGTGAGACCCTTTTCTTCTCCTGTCCACAGTCTCTGGGGGGCCGATAAAAGTGAGACCCTTTCCTCGAATAGCGGCTATTAGCCTGAGTGTTCGGCAGTGTTTACAGATCGCCGCCGGTTGCTGTTATATTGCTTCCCTTTATGGGTACGGGCGGCAGCATGTTTCATGTCGCTGTGTTTGCTCGTTTTCTAGTTTTTCTTGCTTTTATTTGCTTTTGGTTTTTATCCAGTAGTGAGGCTTTGTGAGAATAATAAAGGTTTTCGATTACGTCGGTTGAAACACGGTTGTGCGGGACACCATAAGAGACGCTTTTGCTTGGTGAAGGGAAAGCACCACATGGGGTGCCTGAGAGGTTTATTCGGCTCGTCTTGAGGTTACGGCTTTGACGATACCTGATCGTCCGTCGTTAATATCTCTACTAGCTACGGTCGGCCGATGATTACGGGAGAATTACAACAATTCATCTTATATCGGCGGTCGAAAGGTCTTATGTTGTGAGACCTTGGTAGGGAACGTGTATTTTGGTGATTCCATTTGTGGCGCGAGTGACTGCAGATGTCAAAGGAAAGTGCTAGTGCCCCAATCTACCGCAAAATTCAACTATCCTACCAAGGTGGCTAAGTGGCAACGAAGTTGTTCTACTTCAAACAAGCAAAATGTTCTCAATGACCTTAAATAACCTTGTTTCTGCCGCTTCGATCGCGTTTCGGCAAAGGGAGATTACGGAACAGTCTGTGGGCAAATGATATGGGAATCGCTAAGAAAGCTTTTGAGTTGATAATTGCAGTAGCGGGTGAAACGGTTTAGTCACCAAGAAGCAGTGAGTTGGGTGCATATAGGGCCCTGTATACGCAGACTTTGCACACATCCCTATATTATAAGACTTGCATCTTGGGCCTGGTCGATAGCTTTGACACGTATAATGCGCCCTAATATCACGGTCTTCAAACTAGGTCAAATCATAATGATCCTCGTTTTACTTTCTTGTACGGGGAAATGCTGTCCATATACCCATAGCGGTGCCTGACGTGCAACTTCGTATGACCTCAGACGAATGGTAACTTTCGACCTTAACGCCATTTCTCGTTATTTTGCTGTCGTTTCTGTGCTTTTCGGCGGCAAGTGGCATTATTATTCGGTGCCACTGTTTATTACGGAGTTGTTCGTGACTCGTAGCTGCCGTGGCCTTGCGTGGTGCATAAGCGGCTTCGATTTATGGCCGACTCGCGTGCCTTCCGCTTACTTGCTTCCGTATTACGCGATTTGCTTCCCCCTTCACTTCCTATCTCAGCCTCTGCTTCCGGCGTTTGTCGTCGACGGGTCCGTGTTCGCCGAGCAGTCGTAAACGGTTTACGGCTCCTTTGCGCAAGGAGGAGGCGTAGCTTTTTATCTCTTGTTCTCTCTTGACGTTGCGAGAAAACGTGGCTGAATTCTGTGCGAAGTTAGGCGTTACGCGATCGCATTTAGTCCGTCGCAAAGTACGACTGCCATTCCCGCACTTTCCGAGCCCACCCATACCATGTTTTCGCTTCAAGGGGAGACTTTCGCGCAAGTAACCACGTGTTATAGTCCTAACGAGAATCCAATTTTGATTTAAGAGAGAACTTTAGAAGTGGTGCACCGTAGAAGTGGAAGTGATTTCGTAGATCTTTTATATTCATCTTTAACCCCGGTAATTGCAGGGATTCTAAAGCTGTGAAAACGCAGGTTTTAGCCTGTGACTACCCGCTTTGAAGATGCCGCTCCCGTGGTTACTGACTGCTGAATTAGTGTGATGGGTCATGCGGATATAAAGATATACAGCTCATTCGTCGTGCCTGTCTTCCTAAGTGTTAATTTCTTCCATGAATTGAAAGCTTACTATATATATAATAAAATATTGCCTCTCTGTGATATTCCTTATTATTTAGGTTTATAGAGCAGCGATAATAGAGGAGTTGCAATACATGCCCTCTTTAAGAAACATTCCTGATGTTGCCTACGTCACGTGTTTTGCCCTGGTGTAATACAACAACGCATACTTCACCGGAAGCTAAATCAGCGGTTTATGCTGCTTACACGATATGTGTTGCGCATTAGAACGTTTAGGATATGCAGTGATATATCTGGTCTCTTCTTTTCGCACCTTCGCCTCTATTGATATACGTTATGCGTGGATACAGGCACTAAAAATCAACCAATTATTGTTGCTCCCATCTCCTTGTGTCTTCTGGTTCTTACGCTCTGCCATTAGTATTTAGTTTCTCTTTCTCTCATAAATTGCCTGCACTGCGTTGTCATGTGCAACGTCCGATTTCGCTCCCCCCCCCCCCCCCCCCGCAAAAAAAAAAAAAATGAAAACGCAGCCGCCCTTACGCAATAGTCGGTTTTGTTCCACTTCACTTGGGGCTCATAGCTGGGGCGTAAATGAGCTAAGCGTAAACGTCCGCACTCTTTCTGGAAGTGCGCGATCATGGAATGTTGAGAGACCGACTCCCATCCATCGCATGGGGACCATTTCTCCGCAGAAAAATATTTGTTCCTTGATTCTGAGTGAAACGCCATAATGAAATGTCTTTCAGCGATGCTTCCAGTCAGGAAATACAAGGTGTTCTCGCAGTCGTAGGCTACTTAAAAGCGTTTTCAAAAACCTTCCCCCCCCCCCCCCCCCCTCCCGTCGTCGTCGCTTGAATGTAGTCTGCCCAAGGTCATCAATCGAAGTAGCGAGGAAGGACGATATAACGAAAAGAAAGACCCAATTGGAGATACAAGAGAAGCAATAGGGGGATGAAATTTGCGATTCATGTAATGAGGAAGACTGCGCTATGGTTGTAGCTCTTTCTTGAAGACAAAACATGCATGGGGATATAAAGGACGCTGTCGCGAACGGATAGGTGAAAGAAAAATAAGCCCTGATAAAAAAAAAAAAGAAGATGGGAGGAACAAGAGATGTGTGGCCATGCAAGAAGGGCAAGAAAGGAGAGGAAAGACAATTGATGGGTCGATCTGACGCGAATGCGTTAGCGTGACGGTATTGTTTGACATCTCACGGTTTTGCCTGGCTGGCTCTTTGCCGCTTTCCGCTCCAGTTGTTCAGCCAGCCGAGCACACTAAAGCTTAGCTGGATTTGCCTCGGTAGTCTTCGTAGGAACCGCTGCTCTTGGTTCTTCACTTGTCGAAGGAACTGCTTCCATCACGTCGACAAACCAGCCAAGCAAGCCGTTTAAGCATACGGTACAGTTTAACTTAACTGTCAATAAAGACAGAAGAACACGCTACTCGATTATCGGCGCTTCCGTGCATCTCGTTCTCAAAACCTTACACGCCGACACGCCATCCCCCTCGCTGCCCTTCCTCCTCACATTCGGCTTTCCTCCACGCCGCTTGCCTTCAGCTTCGCCACACTCTCTCATCCATACGTGCTGTCTGCTTGTTCGCCCTCTTTCCTTTTTCTACTTTCGTACTCATTTGATGCTGCGCTCTACCCTTTCCACTCTTCAATTCTCCTTTCTGCACCCCTTTATCATTTGACTTTGCTACCTCAGTCGTCGGACACCTTTTCTGGACAAGGCCCTAATACAAAAAATCACTGCTTCTCCTGTAATCGAGAGACGTAAGCATAAAAATGGTTATGGGCATAGCGCGCTGTCGGCAAGGGCAATCAGTCTTCTGCTGTGGAGCTCAACTCGCAGAGCAATCGCTTTCTTCAAGACGCTTCCTACCTCTCCTTTCATCAGGCTCCACCGCTTAAGCAGTTGCGACAGGGAGGACATTGAAATGCAGAACGACACAGAAGTGCGCTCACCCACAAAGCGAGGCAGGTCTGACGGAAATGTAGGAGAAAGCGCTCGTGTACTAATACCGCAGCACAGTGACAGACTTGATTCCAAATCCCAGAACGAGATTCTAAATAACAGTGTTATATGTGCGTGAGTGTGTGACCGTGACGCCATCCTCGGGGAGGGCGCCGAAGTTTTAGGGAATGGAGAACTCGCCCCTTCTAATCACGTTATGTGCCCGGATGTTCCCGTTTTGGGCTCCCGAATGAAGGAAAATCAGTGCCCGGATTACGGCAGATCGGTGCCCGTATATTGGCTCTCCGCTTTTTTCCTAACGTCACCGCAATGCTGCCGATAAAATGAGTTAAAATCATTTCATGCTTAAAACCAGCGTGCGCGAATGGCGCAGCAGGCGCATCCGCCCTCTCGGGACTCGACGTTGCCGTCTACAAGTCCCACCTGGGAGCGAGAAGCCGTTCGGAGGCGTTGCATGACCGAAGAACTGTGAGCGATGGCCTCGCAACAGCGAGAGCGTACGAAGCGTCAGTGCGAAGCTGCTGCCACCGCCAAGCCGACTGTTTACTAATCCTAGTTTAGCCATTTTTTATTCTGCCTTATTTGGTTTTTAAGTTTGGATAGATAGATTTAGCTAGTCATTTACTGTACGCTTGGTTTTTTATGTCTTAAATTCAAGTTATGTCGACATAGCAATATCTTTCTTTTTGGAAAGACAATCTAGGTTAGTCAGGCTGCGTATTCTTCGACGAGTGCGTGTAACGAGGCTGTCGGGCGGGTAATGGGCTGACAGACTATCCCCTTTGAGAACGCTTCTTCCGTCGGTAAAGGGAGGGGGGAGGAAGGTTTTGTTCGTTAACTATAAAAATAACGTCTTTTATTGTACCTTGTGCACATTGCACATAATGCCGCCGAGTCGTTTAAAATACTTCCGCGGAATATCCTTGTAAAGGGAGCAGCTCTCTCGCCACGTTGCTCACACTGTCGCCAATCCCAACGCTCTCCCTATAATTTGCGAATCGTAACGACTTTGGACGGACCCGCTAACGCACCGTGTAACAACCTGCTCCCATTTTGCGAGAGACCGCGACCAGTCGTCGCTTTGCCGACGCTCCGGGCTAAAGAGTGGAAAGGGTGAAAACGTTCAGTGAGGAAATGGAAAATGAAAAGATGTAGTTGGGAAGAGACGGAGAAGGCTCGAGGGGAAGGAGGGGGGCGGCAACAAACCAAAATGGGGTTTGTAATTAACGCTTTCGGGGCCTGGAATGGAAGAAAAGGGTTGCACGGGTTTGAGAACCACCCGTGGTACGCCTCACCACCCTTCCCCTTTTCCCGATTTCTTCCTCTCGTCCCCATTTTTTCCCCTGCCATGCACTTCTGCCATAATTATAATCAGCGTTTCGCAGGCGCCTCTGGTTCCGACGTTGACGACGGATGCTCCCGTATGCGGGGTCGGTGCTAGAACTGTTCGGGAGCATTTACTCGCCCCGCGCCTTCTCTCCCTTATTCGCGATTCTTTCTCCTTTTTCCCCACGCCTCTGCTGACGACGTCTCCACGGCCGAGCGCTCGTTTCGTTCGCTGAACACGACTGATGAATACGAGACTTGTTTGGAGCTGACGCGAAGGCGCGCGCGTTGTGTGTGTTTGTTTGCTTCTGGCGTTTAGTCCGTGTTAGAGAGCTCAGCGCCGAATGACGCGCGTTCAGTGGTTGCTTGGAGGAGCGCTTAGAAAGGAACGACATGTTATCAACGTTTCGGGGGAAGTCGGGTGGTTAAGGATGGGGGAGATGAATTAAAGTATCACTCGACGTTGAGATGTTGCACAGAAGATGCTGTGGGATTTGATGACGCAGATCGCTCCCTTGAGCTTCCCCTCTATCCTGAACTAGCGTGCTTGAGTCTGACGCCTTTCGGGACCGAGAGACTCAGTGATGAAGGCGGAAGAATCTGTCGCAGTGGTTTTTGAGAAGGCGGACGTTTACACGGCGGCGTTGTTTTATAATCCCGAAACTTGTTTAGGTTTCGGGTCTTGAAGCTTACGTTTTGTGTGTAGAGTTATTTTCATTCACTTGCATATAATTAATTAACTTTGGTCGAACGGCTAGTTACCTTATTTGACGAGCTATGTTTATATCATTATTTTGCAACGGTTGTTTGTTTAAAGCTACATGGTGTTATGGTTTCCAACAGCTGGATACCATGTATGCCTGCACCTTAGATGCAGCTTTTTTTTCTGTTCGTAGCTTTATAAGTTTGGTTTGATCGTGTCTTCACATGCGCTACTTCGAATTTGTAACGACAATTTAACATAGTTTGTCAGGCGATGCACTGAGAGATACTTATTTTGTTTTGAAAATTGCTTGCCCGAATAATTTTCTTCCGTTTGTTACGCGCATGCCAGTGAGCGTACGTTAGAAATAGGAAGCGTGGTGGGAAATCATTAGAATGAATTTATTTGCATTCGGAGCTATTGTTATTAAAATTTGAATTCAGTCTAACCATACGCAAATGCTTTATCGCTTCGAGCAATCTATACTATGAAAGTCATAGTGTGCTGGCATTCACAGACCACAAGGTTTGCATCTTAAAATTTAGAGTTCATAGAGGCTACTGGGGCCGGGAAGCATAAACCATGACCAAATGTTAAAACCATGATAACAATATCGGGCCTACATTGAACCAATACAGTCCAATATTGAACTAATTGTTTTTGATCCCCACCGGGGTGGTGCAGTGGTTACGGCACCCGACTACTGTTCCCAAGGACGCGGAATCGAACCCCGGCCTCGGCGGCCGCTTTTCGATAGAGGTGAAAAGCAAGGTGCCCGTGTACTGTGCGATGTCAGTGCACGCTAAAGAACCCCAGGTGGTCGAAATTTCCGGAGTCCTCCACTACGGCGTCTCTCATAGCCTGAGTCGCTTTGGGACGTTAAACCCGACAAACCAAACCAAACGTAATTGCTCTTGCTGCCTGTGCGGTTTCTTCTCTGCCGTAGACTAGGTGCCTGCAGGGTATACCGATCATGATGTTCCTAGGATTTGAAAAACTTAGCAGAAGGATCGTTCGCATCCGCAAGAAGCTAACAGCGCAGGGTGTTCAATGTCATTGGCATCGCAAAGTACAGCAGCGGCTATTGTGTGGCCTGAGGAGTACTAATTGATAAAGTACATTGTAAATCGCGTTGGTGCCTCCGGTGTATGATGTGTTATGGCTCTGCAATCAAACTCACCATCTCCTCGTTTTGTATGTGCTTGCGCAGAGCCCGTGATTGTGGAGGGTCCCCGGAACCGGACGGTATTGCAAGGATCCCGCGTAGTGCTGACATGCCTCGTGGAGCCCCCTCCGACGTCGACTCGAGAAGGGAGCAGCTACGACGGCGCCAGCGTCGTGACGTGGCTGCTGGACGACCGCGGACTGGCCGAACGGGATTCTTCCCCATGGCGCGTGTTGGACGACGGCGGCCTGCTCCTCCTTCAAGTGGAACCCCCGGATGCCGGCTCCTATCGCTGCAGCGCCAGGAACCGCAACGGCGTCGCCTACTCTAAAGTTGCGCACTTGGGCGTTCATGGTGAGTACATCGGAACGTTTTTTCGAGAGCGGTAGCTCTACTCCTCCAGGTAGAAGTCCCATTACCGCTTGGTTCCGTCCGGATGACCTTGAAGCTGGGCCAAGGTCAAACGGGGTTTAGCTTGTCACGTCTCGCCCAGTGCGTTATGTTGTGATAAGCTGGGGCATCACCATATGACTGACTGACTGACTGACTATTTGGTCATGTCTAATGACATTTGAAATAGAAAAAAGAGTGATTCTCGATGACGTCAGAGATCGCTTGATAGACGCGCGTTGACGTCAACTGAACACGTTGTATTGAAAGATGTGACGCACGTCGTAGGAGCCGCCGTCTGCCGAAGCTGCGCATACGCCGGCGCCTCTACTAACAGGCAAGAACTGTCCATGGTTAGGCGTCAGCTTGACTACGTCATAAAGACACGCAGCGCGTCCTGGAAGGAATGAGAAGTAGCGAAGAAAGGAAAGACACGGGAGCAGTCCCACAGTGACTAGACTGCTGGCCTGTGCTGTGAAGGAAGAGTGGAAAGGGGTAAAACTGTTTAGTTGTTAATTAAAACGCTGGCAGCGCTTACACCTGTTCAGTAAATCGCAAAATCTTGATCTATCTGTTATAAGGAGTCCTAAAAGTGCGTTGTACATTCGGGGCCAGCGTTCGAGCTGTCTCGGAAATTACGAAACAAGCGTAAACAGTGCCATTTTTCTCTTTCCGCTGGAAGGACACTCTGAAATGAAAAGACCGGGTTTCCCAACGAATGGCACAGCTCCCCTGTGCAGTCGCGAAAGCCGTGGTGCGAAAAGTCGCTATTTGTACGTATCACACGTAGACAAAAGACATGAACGTACGTCAACACTCACAGTCACAGATACAGCAGCAAGAATTGGTACGACACCCACACAAAGTATGTGGAAATCAGCCATGTACCTTTGTTTTATTGAATATAGTTCCTTGCCGCAGTAGACTATTGCTGAATTTTCTCCTCGAACCGCTTGATGAGGGACAAACCAATTCCGTAGGTTGCCGTTTACCGCTAAGAGCTATTTAATGTCCATTTGTCCCAATTATCCTCGATTATAGAACTGTGGACAAGAATCGGTAACACGAAGAGCAACACGTCTACAAATCTAGTTTAAATGCACTTGTCTTCAACTGCGTACTTGTTTGGCTGTGCTTCTCAGCAGTGAGATTTTCTATTGCGACACCCTCTGTGCCATCAATTACAGGAACGGTGGAACATATAAGGGAAGGGGCGAAAGGAGAGGTTTTATGCTTCGAACCTTCAGCGCTGAGAGCCCAGTTCTAACCGACGCCCTTTTCTCCGCATACACGCACACAAAAGCACGCACACGTGTACGCATTCTAAAAGAAGCTTTCGGAGGCGCTGTCAACTTTAATTTACGTGTTGTTATAAGTAGCGCGATGACACAGGCAAAGAAAGGGAATAGGTATGTTTGTACAAGCGATGGAATAGGGACAAGCCGGCAAGTCTTTTTTGGGCAACGTTTGCAACCCAGAAGTGAGGTAATGACCACTAGGAGGTTGCTATTTTCGCGCAGTTCTGCACATTGTCCTGGACAGGTTGGCAGTGTCGTACCAGCCGGGATACCTAGCGAGCAGAAACTGGCGCATGTGGAAAGAAAAAAAAAATCAATACAATAAATCACCACTCTGCGTCGCCTTTGTTTGTATGCTTTTCGGTTTGGTGCCCCTTCTTGGCGAAGTAGGTAATATATCATTGAAATATGTCCCACCGGTGTCGCGCTGTTTTTCCTTCTTCTTGCATACTTGTCCCAAGAATAACTCTTTGGGGACAGAGAGCCTTTTTTTAATCTAAGAATTATTGCTAAATATGCGCTGATTGAAGCTAAATATTGGTTTGGTTTGGTTTGGGGAGTTTAACGTCCCAAAACAACTCAGGCTGTGAGAGACGCCGTGGTGGAGGACTCCGGAAAATTCGACCACCTTGGTTCTTTAACGTGCACGGACATCGCACAGCACACGGGCGCCTTGCTTTTCGCCTCCAACGAAAAGCTGCCGCAGAGGCCGGGAAAGAGACTGTCCGCCTCTGGTGCATGAGTCTCTTTATGTGCGGCACGTCAGCCCTGAGCTAGTGTCAAATATTCGCTGTCCTCCAGCGGTACCGTTGTTCCGTTCGCTCACAGTAAGCTTACTATTCGCTCTAACCAGTGTTTTGAGTAACAGAAAACGGCACGGTTGATCTTGGAATACAGGTGGTCGAAGCGAGCTTTTCGTGAGTGAATAGTGAATCTGTGTTCGCTGAGAACATCAGTTACCGAATTTGTGGAACGCGCCCTCATTGCCGCACAAAAGTTATTTGCAAAGTTCAGGCACGCAGTCAAGGCGTCATTGAAATCCTTCCATTCATTAACGTAAAACAAAAAAAAAAAAAAAATCGACTTAAAATGATGCACCCTGGACATGGTTCTTTTAGTTATTTTTTTTGCACGTATACCTTACAACGTTTATCACCGCAGGCTGGCTTGGGTGCATTTTAAGCTCAGTTGAACCAGAGAGCAGCGGTAAACACGGCAGTACGCCGAGCCTGGTGATTTGTGTGCCCGCATGGCCCGCTGAAAGCGTTCCGCCCTGTGGTGCCTAGCGCTTGAACGAGTGGCGCGTAACGCTAGATACCGCAGTGAATCAACCAAAGGTACGTCTCGCCCGTGCGGTGCCTGTAATGTAAACTAATCGGGAACGGAAGGGGGGTGATGGACACGCGTAGCAGGAGGAAAGGAAAGATGACTGCCGTTTTCTAGTGTAGGTGGAGAGAAGGAATGTCGGGTACGAGTCCCGTGGGGTTTTCCTTCTGGTCCCGCCCTGGCTCCAACTTCCCTCAAGCTTCTCCCACCTCACAACCCTGTTCCCTATGGCAAGGTGCATTCAGTCGGGAAGTAGTCCCCTGTCCGCCGTCCCGGTAAAAGAGTGAAGTTAAGCACGTCCGCAATAGTGGGAAGGTTCTCAGAAAGCGGGGGAAGAGCAAAGGAGGGGGGGGGGGGGGGGCAGGGAGGTGCAATGGCAGTCTTTTATTTGTTTTTCTTATCTCCACGGCCGGCGTCACGTGACCTCCCCCTTTTTCTAATAGGACAGAATTAAATTACGAACTTTCGCCCTCTGACACCCTGGAAAGCCCCGCTTGCGTGGTTTTCGGCTGCGCCGAATGCGACCGTGACAGGGATCTTCTTATGGAAACTAGGGCGAGGACAAAGATGGACAAAGATGAGTATGTACGGGAGTGCTGTGCGCACATATATAGGGGGCGCTGTTACGCTTCTGTTGCTCTTGCTGCCGGCTTGTATTCGTTCCTGCTTCCGCGACCGTCTTTCGCTGCGCCCCGGTGCATAATTAATCCTAGCTGATTATGGCGTGGGGTGAGGCTGGAAACCAGGGAGAAACAAAATTAAGGAACGGTAGCGGGCGCTGAAGAGAGGTGTAACAACGGGAAGTCGCGGGCAAAATAGGGAGATGTACTGGGGAGAAAAAGACGAGCGTGCAGTGTCTCTCACGTGGGATGCTTTCAAGCGCCCTTGCCGCCACCGCTACCACCTGTCTGTGGACGTGGAGCAGTCTTTATTTTCTGTCCACATGCTCCTCTGTTCGCGCCACAGCTTGTCCCTGTCGTATGATAGGCACATCCTTCGAGCCCTCTAGCAGACGGTTTTCTGCGTGACGTGCTTTGTCGACGCGCCCTCTTTTGGGTGCCACGACATCCTTTCTGTGAAGACAGCATCCAAAAACGCAGTGCAATGATAGGGGCCAGTTGGTTGACCAAGATGCGTCAGAAAGACTTGTCTTGCTCTTTCAAGCAAAGAGATTTATTTTTTGAGTGACTTTTGAGTGACTTTTGAGTGACTTTTGAGTGAAACAACCGAGGGGTTGTTTCACGGGAATGCTTTGTTTTCGTCATATTTGTTTTTATCTGGGCCTTGGAGTAAAGGCTTAGGCTGAGTTGTGAGTCAGCGTTTGTCCTGTGGCTTCCTTTTATCTTGTCCTTTGTCTTCCTGTTCGCGCTGTTTATGTTAACAAGGGCCAGTCGGTCCATGCATGTTGGTTTTCAGCGCGCTAGAACATACTAATAGTTGAAAAAAAAAAAAGAAAAAGAAAACGTGAAAACAAACAGGACGAACAGAGCGCGCTCTGTTCGTCCTGTCCGTTCTCACCTTTTTTTCAGCTTTTAGTGTACCCTAGCGCGCTCAGAATCAATACCCAAAAAGGAGCGGAGTGATCTAGCCTTGTTACGGCGACAAAACAGCTGTCATCTCTGTTAATAATAATAATACAAATACTACTACTACTACTACTACTACTACTACTACTACTACTACTACTACTACTACTACTACTACTACTACTACTACTACTACTACTAATAATAATAATAATAATAATAATAATAATAATAATCACCACCAGCCTGACGTTACCCATTTCAGGGCGAGGACCTCTCTCATATTCTTCCAATTAAGCCGGCCCTGTGCTGGCTGCATCCACTTGACCCCTACGAACTTCTTAAACTCATCCGCCCACCTAACTTTCTGCCGTCCCCTGCTACGCTTTCCTTCCCTTAGAATCCAGTCTGTTACCCTAAGCGACCATCGGTTATTCTCTCTTCGCACTACATGTCCTGCCCATGCCCATTTCTTCTTCTTAATTTCCACTAGAATGTCAGTAACTTGTGTTATTTCTGTGACCCACTCTGCACGCTTCCTATCTCTAAATCTTACCCCTACCATTTTTCGTTCCATAGCCCTCTGAGTTGTCCTCACCTTATGTAGAACCCTCTTAGTTAGCCCCCACGTTTCATCCCCATAGGTGAGTACAGGTAAGATGCGACTGTTGTATACTTTCCTCTTGAGTGATACCGGTAAGCTGCTAGTCATAATCTGCTTGTGCTTACCAAATGCGCTCCATCCCAATCTTATTCTTCTTTGTTACTTCCTTTTCATGGTCAGGATCTGCGGTTACTACCTGTCCTAAGTAGACATATTCGCCAACTACTTACAGTGCTTCGCTACCTAACGTAAACTGCTGTTCCTTCCCGAGGCTATCGAACATTACCTTAGTCTTCTGCATATTGATTTTCAAGCCTACCTTTCTACTTTTCCTGTCTAGGTCATCAATCATTATTTGCAGTTCATCCCCCGAGTTGCTTAGCAAGGCAATGTCATCAGCAAATCGCAGATTTCTGAGGTATTCTCCATCTACCCTTATCCCTAACTGCTCCCATTCCAAGTCTCTGAATACTTCCTCTAAGCAAGCTGTGAATAGTACTGGGGAGATCGTGCCTCCTTGCCTAACACCTTTCTTTATAGGAATTTTGTTACTTTCTTTATGCAGAACTATGGTTGCTGTGCAGCCACTATATATAACTTCCAGTACTTTCACATACGGCTCGCCTACACTCTGATTTCGCAATGCCTGCATGACCGCCGAGGTTTCTATCGAGTTAAATGCTTTCTAGTAATCAATGAATGCTATGTATAAGGGCTGGCTATATTCCGAGCATTTTTCTATCATCTGGTTGGTGGTATGGACATATCATTACATTACATACATTACTACGTGTTTATTCTTCTTTTGGTATGCTTACCGGCTTTTGGTTTGGCTGCATTGTGCTGGCCTGTCAAAGATTTCGCCTCAGCGGTAATTGCTCATTGTCTAACGCTCCGTTTCGCACAGCGCGTCGATGCACAGTCGGGCCTGTTTGTAACGAGCGATTGTTGCATGACGTGTGTGCTGGATTGGCGCATGAGCGGTTCCAGCTATGGCGTTCTCAATCGGAGGCTGATGAGGTGCACTGAATGGTAAGCACCTAGGCAACGTAATACATGAGCCCAAAATAGGTATTGTGTTGGCAGTGTCCCCCTCTATGTAGATTTATATTTTGTCCTGCTCATGGTTTAATGGGGTCCGACGCATGGTTTGCGCTAACTTAATGTGGGCTCATTATTTTTGAGTTGTTAGCTGAGTGTCCTCAGGAGCGCTTCGTAGGCGCGACTCAAATTATTTTTCGGCGTTTTAAAATTGTTCCTCTACGGTATTTTTAAGAAAGAAAAAGGTTCGTCGTGGCGGAGAGCAGGGACTTATGTGGTGGACCTATCAATTCAAAAAGTTATAAATGTCCCGGGCTTGCCGTTTAATATTTGTTCGGTCATGAGTTCCGTCGTACTTCGTCCTAACCATCCTCGCGTTCGCGGGAGTTTTTCAAAAAACGGCGCGGTCAGTCCATATTTGTTGTCTGCGCCCTGGCACTTGTGCGCGTTACGCCAGGTGTGTTTATCGCTCCACGCTCACCTGCATATCCTTTATCAATCGCCTTTAATTTATTCACGAGCGCATGCAAGCATGTATGCAACACGCACGCACTCACGCACCAATCTCTGTCCCTCTCTCTAATGGAAAAGCTAGCCTGCACTGAAGGCTCGATCATATGCGGCTTATGCTTGTCTTATAATTATTTTCCCCCGTCTTTGTCGCACTGTCCCTGTGCCGTAGTCTTTGAAGAGACAGGCTAGGCTGCCAAACAAAAAACCACCCAGAGTCAAGCGAAACCACGAACTGGCTACACGCAGGGGTTGGAGGAAGAAGACGTGTCTGAAATAACCGTCACTTGTTTGTCGACCGGGACAGCCTGTGCGCCCGCATCTCACTATCTCGGCGAGTAACAAGAAGATAGAGAGGCGCGTGTGCGGGTTTGAAAAGACTCCGATGATGAGGGTAAGCGGGTTTAAAGGGAGAGGGTGAAAGAGCGCGTTCGTACAAAAGCCGCGAGCTCAAGGCGCAATCGAATTGGGAGCCAGATTTGGTCGGATAAAGGGTATATAAATAGATATATACACACACACACACACACACACACAGTGTGGCGCGGTACGGCTCGGAGCTTTTGAAAGCGCGCATCGCACCGGCGAGCAACCCTATCTGTAACCCCGCTCTCGTATATTGGCTTGGAGGGATGCGAAAGGGAAGATGAAGAGGATGAGTCTCCTCTTTCTATTCTACCCAATTCTTATAACGTTCCTGTTCGTCTCTTTTTCCTATTCGGATACAACTGTGTGCCCCGATTTATTCAGTCGGAGGCGGGTCCCGGACAAATTCGAAGTCCGCATGGCTGCGCTGCTAGTGGCGTTTTCCTTTGTCACCGCAACGCCGAGCAGCTTTCACGGTGTTTCTTCGGTGATTGTTAAATGCGCCTTTCTTGAGTAACCTAACTGGCGGCTCGTTGCGTGATTCGAAGTGCTCTGGAGGATCGTTAGGTGTCAGCGACATGCGAAAAGTCGGGTCCCGCAAGAAATTGGTGGGTGGAACTCCTCTTGCACGCTAGAGAGAGCCTGTCTTTGCTCGACTTGCTCGGTTTTGCGGCGACGCTTTGTTCTTGGCAACAACGTTCACTCTCTCGTCACCGCGGTACCAACTCTAACTCTAAAGAGTTCTCCAAAAGCCTCGGAGAAAGCGGGAGATTTTGACAAGTCAAGCACCGCGAGCTTTCTCCGCGTCTGTTCTCCGGCATCTTCCGGTCTCTGCCTTTTAAGTTCCAGCAGTGTTTTTGTTCTTAGTCCTGTTGCTCGATGCCATGCTTTCGCCTCCGGCTTGGCGCAGTAGTGCGTTCACGTTGTGAGAAGAGCCGGAAACATTTCTCTTTCTCCTTTGTCTCCTGATAGAAAGATGGGGAGAGGAAATAAACATTCATCCACCGCCAGCTTCTTCGCGCGGATGCTTGCACGCTGGCCTCTGTTCCGGTTGGTGCACACTTCGGGTGCCGGAAGCTTCGAATGAAAATCGGCTTACGCGTTAAGGCTGAGAGCTTCCGGAAAATCCATAATCCCGTCGCACTGAAGTGGCTGTGCTCACTGCCTCCACTGTGCGCTGTCGACCCTTGTTATAGGTTGTTCTTGTTCTTTCAAGTTGGGCGCAACGATTTGTGACTGCTACAGTGCGTCAGCGTTTGCTGTAAACATTTAGGCCGAACAACGCCTGAAAGTATTAGCTTGGAGTGTTGCCAACGGTCTCTTTTTTGCTGTTTGGGTTGCTACGTGTCTGACGCCCGTTTACGAGAAACAGTTGCGAGATGCGCTCTGCTTAAGCCGCACTTACTGCGTACGTGCGCTATAAGCTCGTATACAGGCCGATTCCAACGACGGCTGGTTATGATCGTCCACTGAAAAGTGGCAAGTCTGTAAGTGAAATTTTACGAGAAAAGCAAGATGCGAAGATGTAAGCCGTATTGTTTTGTGGACGGTTTCGGATTAATTTCGTCTCTTTGGGCTTCGAACGTGGGCGAAAATATTCGTTTTTCCGCATTTTTACTGCGTTTGCCCAAGTTCAAATGGGGGACACCCTGGCTGAGATGGAACTTGCGGACTTATTCGAGCTTTGCATCCGAAACCCATAGTCGCTGGTACCATAGCGGTTCACCCGACGTCTTGTGTGTCTGTGGCGTCCGCGTCTGTACGCGCCCTTTTCGCGTCTTTCATGACCGAGGACAAGGCACAGGCTTGGCTTCCCCCGCTAGGCTTAATGGGGACCGAAGTCGCGAGTCGATTGTGATAACTGAAACTGTGAGATTACGATATCCGAGCCCGAGAATTGTATTATTCCGACATCATTTCTCAGATAACATTAATACATTAATGAGATATGAATTTGAAAGCATTTCTGCCTGCGTTCTGATCAAGCCTCGCAGTATTTCGAGCGCTTGAGAGCGCATTCTCCCCTGAACTAATTTGTTGAATATGTCTGTCACGTGGTTCTGAATGCGGATCGTCCCAGTCGGAAAAACGCAACAGCAGTAGTTCACCGGGTACATTAGTTACTTACTTGAAAAATAGGGCCGAACGTCGCTCAGTTTCGCGCTGTTCGTTCTGAACTTTGTCTCGCAGTGTTTCGGCACTGAAGTCGAAGTTGCAGCTTCTGTCTCCATTTAAGAGCGGTGTTGTAAATGCGCCGTTCTCCTTCAAGGCGCCATAAGCAATTAATGGGGACATCTATATTTGCACGGACGCAATGACGATGGATTGAAACATACAGTTACTCTAGTAAAACGACACCGCTTCTTCTAGCCACTCGTAATTATGCGGTCTGGTGACGTCATTTCCTTGCAGCCAATTAATTTTATGAGCGTAGACCTTATTTTTTTTCCAAAGAAGCTTATGCTGCTTTCGCATTCAAAATCAACCAGCTTAGTTATTGCTAAAGTGTAAAGTGGTTCAATGTATGGAAATGGCTGGCCAGTGAAAAGAATGCGTCGGAGTAGTGTTCATAATCGACAATATTTTCTTCGTACGCTTCGTACAGTACTGTGCAGTTGCTAGAAATTGAAAGCGGCAATACCGGCAGGTGCCGAATTGAAGCCATGCCGACACTTTCTTGTGTCTGTCGATATGCGACATTGAAAACTGGCTTCGGGGTTCGAAGCTCATTACTGGGAGACGTTTACTCACAGGCTTATGTAGCTGATGTATCTAATTAGACGGCAGTTGTGGAGGAGCTCGTCAATAAGCTGATATCTAATAAGTGTCCCTGAAACCACTGCGCTGATTACTTCTGAATTGCTTGGGAATTTGTCATGGTACTCAGTAAGCAACGCACTATTATTGACCACGATGCCACAATTTGTTTATTTTGAGTAAATTTTATTCATCCTTACTCTTCCCCTTGTTGTGCCTGTTTCGCGCGGGACGCCTTGCTAGGTGACTTCCCGCATCTCTTGTAGGTATCGACGATTTCTTTCGAGGAGCTCCTCTTATCTGACAGGACAGATTGGCAAGGCGAGGGCGCACCGGCTGACCGCCCTCAGCGCTTAGTGCGCATTCGCGTAGTGCTTCGATTGGACCGGCTTCGGTTTAACGTTGGCGCAACGCCGGTTGGCCGCTTTCGAGTTGGGCTCTTTCTCGGCAAGCTGGCGCCCTAAGGGGGATATATTGCTGCAAAATTCGGGTGAAGAATCGATTCGATCGATCGATCGATCGATCAATCAATCAATCAATCAATCAATCAATCAATCAATCAATCAATCAATCAATCAATCAATCAATCAATCAATCAATCAATCAATCAATCAATCAATCAATCGATCGATCAATCAATCAGTAATTAAATAAATAAGTAAATAACTAATTAAATAAATAAATCAAATCTTTCAATTCAGTAGTCATAAACAGCGTCTTTGGACCGTACTATAATGGCTACTATGAAATAGGCCAGGCGTATAACTGTGGTTTGGTACTGAAACCCTAGGAACGTGTTTCACGCAGCCCATAGTACACCTACAAGCCTACAGACAGGCCAGAAAGGCATACCCCACACCTCACGAAACGCTAAACAAAGCGGAAGAACTAACCCTGCTCCTCTTCAAACCGGTACTCTCGTCATCTAAACTCCACCAGTAGTACCGTTCACTGTACAAACCAGAGTGCATACAAATAGATACGACCTTTTACATGGTGTGGGCAGGGAAATTTAATCCCGCTATCGAGGAACCCAATCCCAATCCCAATCTCGAGCAGTGGGAGACCATTCTGCAAAGCGAGGATTCCGACCAGCTACGAGGACTGGTTGGCAGTGCGGCGCATGCCACTGGGCTGCCGGACTAGGCGAACCAACTAGGCTCCTAGCATTTTCATGAATTGAGAAACTTCTTAATCAATCCATTGTCAAATATTAATGGATAAATTCAGACAGGCTAGTGACACTGTCAGCCGGGACACTGTTGGCTATGCGCTGTCGCGCGTTAAGAGCTGAGTTTAGCTATACCTTCGCTGTGATGTTTTCCTATTTTCTCAGGGTATGAAACACTGTGCCGTAATATGTAGCCTCGCAGCCATTTCAGTAGTATAAGAATGCTAGCGGTAATTAAAGCTAGAGCCCCGTAAAACTATCAATCTTTCTTGAACCATGACGATCTCGTTTATTAATAAATAAATTTTAATAAATAAATAAATAAATAAATAAATAAATAAATAAATAAATAAATAAATAAATAAATAAATAAATAAATGCCCTGAGGCAATAAACTTCGCAAAAAAAAAAATCTCGTTTATTAATCCCAATTTCGAAATTGCTTGAGGCTAGGGCGTAGAGGAGGGGGGCGGGAGGGGTTAGAGGATCATTTTGTTTCTTTTGGAGATCGATTGAGAGATCAACGAAGAAAAAAAAAAGATGGCTGTGGAGAGAAGGCAGGATTAGTTCCTCGCTCCGCGAGCAGAGCGTGAAAAACAAAATAAAAAAAAAACTAACATTTCCGCTTCGCGTCGTTAAGAACGCTTCATTTTCCTTTGTCTCTTCTCGCGTCATTGAATCCAGTCACCTGATTAGTTGCTTTTGATTTATTCTTTTTTTTTTTATACAGCCTTTACTGTCATCTTTATCCCTTCATTTTCCTGCTTCGCTCGTATCCTTTGGTTATTACTTTCGCTTCGTCCGCGAGCGTCTCCAACGTGGGAGCATTTCTCGTACCTTCGGTACTTGTGACTCAACAAAATACAAATTCGTCCTCGCTTTTTCCTGACTCGAAATACATCATTATCAGACCGAAGCTAAGTCGCATTCCGTTCTTCCTAACGCCACATGCGCCGTTAGCGTTCAGCTTTTAATCCCTTACCGTTTCAGTATTGCCAGGAAGGCCCTTCAAGAAGTGTCTATCCTTTTTTAATTGGAAACGGCAGGGACAGATAGAGCGGAATAGAGTGGTTACATTTCGGTGACGTAAATTCGTTTTTTTTTTTTTTTTTTCTTTGACTATACGGACCTGCTTGAGCAGTTAGCTTCGTTCCGTGATGCTTCGCCTCGTCGTTGTATACCGTTGCTGTCGGCATCTGCTGTGCTGGTACATATTATTACTGTTATTTTTCACTGATATCCTTTCTTTGTGCTTTAGTTTGACGGAAAAGGAAAAGGCGTGGACGAGGTTTATTAAACGACCAAATGATGATCTCGACGTCGTTATCTTGGGGTCATTAAAACGGGCTGGAGCGAGGGCATCGGATGGCGCTTTAACCGCCAGGAGTCAGAACTTTGGAGCGGTGAAGAGCGTTATCGCAAAAAGAAAAAAAAAAGAAGAGAAAAAGTGGCGGGAAAAATAATTATGTGAGAACTCCGGGCAGTAAGACGCTTTCTAGGATTGTTTCGTGACGTTTTTATTGCGCGATTTTTGTACTGAGGGCAATTTTAATTGACGACATCGGCGTCAGACAATTCTCTTGTGACATACGGGCGTTTTTTGTCCGGTTATTGCAACTGTATGTGTCTGCTTCGTACTTACTACTGTTTGTTTCAGATTTTTCTCTTCAATGATAAAAGCTAGTTTCTTTCATGTTTGGCGAGGAGTGAGGCATACGTTGCTGTGCTTTCTTGTATAGTTAATAGGAGGCAGTGGAGTTTATTCTACTGTTCTTCACGTACTTTAGCGTCTTTTTTGAATAATATGCCTTGGGCATTCGTTCATGTGATAAACTTCCCTGGCTTCGCTATTCGGATCACCTCACGTCGTCACAGAAATAAGGGCAATTGATCTCGTTTAACACTCGAATGCAATTCTGGTAGCCTGGCTTTCATTGCCTTAGTTATCGCTTTACTAGAGACATAACGATAGGTTGACGAGTTTTCTTGTGCTAATAGATAGCCTGATATCTTCGTGTGATGCCGTGAGTGGGCTTTGTTATCTTGTTTATAATTCTGTTGTCCTTAGCTCTCGGAGCGATAGCGTTCTCTAATGCGGGCATTGGTGCTTTGTTTTTCACAGCTAGTTTGCGTTGGCTTGCAATTAAGCCTTGACATGATCGGTACAGTCTGTGGGCTTTTATTCTTGCCTTGGTTCTTACGCACTATGACTGAACGCTCTAGAACTACAGTAAGTTTCGGTTGCAAAGCTACACTGTTTTTGACTAAATAACTTTGACTTCTTTTTTGTGGCACATGCCTGTACTTAATTCGCTTTGATGTATTGTTGTATTCTCCATTTATTCTTGAAACGAATATTTACGGTCGAGCTGCTTTGCGAACTTGCAATAATAATATTGGTTTCGATTTTTATGGGACTCCCCAGTCACTGTAATTAGCTAAATGCAGTTATCCTTCCCCTTTTCAGCGGAGATGATGTTCGTGCCGCTTATTTTAAGACAGCGAAAGGTTGCGAGCACTGCTCCTGCGAGTGCACTGTACGCATTCGCCGTGCGCCAGGCGCAAGGAAGAATCATGCCTTCTTTCTGGGCTGGGCACACTCTCTTGAACTTCCCCACACCGACGACCATTCCCTGCTCCGACCTTCTTCTCATGTTTTTCGTTCCCATCGGCACTTTCTCCCGGCGCCTGGCGCCTCATTATTCTTCTCGACTCCTCGTTTACTCCCCTGCTTGACCCAACGAACCGAAAACGCGAAAATGATGCCCCAACCTAGCTCGTTTCTCCTTACGGCTTCTAGCATCCTTCTTTTCTCTTGTTTTTCTTCTGATTCGCTAGCCGGCCTTCTAACCGGACAGCGGCAGTAGCCATCGCACTAAAACTTCCTGCCCCACCAAGCGGCACGCGGTAGTATATAATACCGCTCTGCGCATGAGTTCGCAGCGTGCTCTGAGGGAGTAGGGGGTGTCCTAGCTTTCTCTTATTTCTCCAGCAAGCTCCTTTTCCCCTTTTCCTTTTCTCTTAGCATCCGTGCCACGGAAACAGCGCATAACCGTGATTCCGTTTTGGAATGGGCACCTCAGTGCACTCCTTCCCTGAGCACTTTCTCCTTCATTCCCTGCCTCCTTGCCACCCCTCTCTCTCTCTCTCTCTCTCTCTCTCTCTCTCGAAGCTGAGGAAAGCTTTTGGTGAGCATGCTGACACTTCCACTACCACCATCGCCGACACCACTGCCCTCCGTACCATCAGTTATCACAGCCTCCTCTTCCTCTGCTTCTCTCTCTCGTTTCATATTGCTTCTATTTCCTCCGTTCCACCCAATACGCATGACGGCCGATCTTCGAAACGAATGGGCAAGTGTTATGTGAGCAACTCTTCCGTAAGGAAAGGAAGGGGTGCCGTGGGGAGTAAGGCGAAGAAGGGTCACTGACCGAAGTACATGTTTTCCCCTACCTCTTTACTCTGCTCTATATTTTTCTACGCGGGGTACCAGTACTCCTTTTGATTACCCTTACGGGTGAGCACATGAGCTTAGAGAACCGTCTTCTTTTGCCGCATGACTTTCCCCTGGCGGCGTAAGTCATAGTCTCCTCCTCCCCACCTCTCCCATTTTTCTACAGCAGCGACCGAAAGTGCGGCACTCGGCTCGACAGCGGTGCGAGACTGCGGTGGGGATGTGCCCCCCTATACGCCGTACTTAATATTTTTGTTTCTCGTTTTTCTCCCCTTGTCTGTCGTTATGAAGGCTCGAAGGCGGTGTGTTTCTGGGGATGGAGGTCGTCCGAGGTACTCCCGTGTGGCGCCGAAACGAAAGGCGGCATCCACTTCTTCCGAGTTTTGCTGCGCGCGAACTTGGAAGGTGGATGTAATGACTGTAATTCCGTGCTTTACAGAGTATTCTTAGCCTGTCAATGACCTGCGACACTTTATTGGTGTTGAAGTCGCATTCTATGAGATCCAGGAATCGTCGTAAAAAAAAGAGAAAAAAGTTTCTAGACAGCAGGGTTCTTTGAGAGCGAGCATAACATTACAACTTTGTCATTACCAAGACGCCACACTGAGATCGTCGCCTCTAACCTTTTTATTATTATTGAGAAAATAATAAAGAAAAGAGCATCTATCGACGTTTGATGGAAGAGCGAGTCAGTAGCAATCTAGCCGGTTCCGGTAATGGACGGCGCCTTTAAGTCGTGATGCGGAGAACTGTATAGCTCTACGAATTATTCTTGGTTACTTAAGTTCAATCTCATGATCGCCGCTATACAGAGCGCTTAGCAAAGACTTCAGCTGAATAAAAGCACTTCACCGAGAAGACATACAATGCCCGTAATTTATTGGAGACACCAGTACTGGTTGTTTATTTTTAGCTGCCACTGGTGTGCTTGATTTTGCCTGTTATACCACCCTCTTCTGAAAGGTTCTTTTCTGGTCGACTATTCCTTTGCCGGAACTACCGGAACCTTGGAAGAACGCTAGCGTTATCTTAACCCATGAAGGATGGGACACGTTAAGGACTTGAAAAATCACACTCCCAGCTGTCCGCTGCCTATACGAGGTATTTACTAAGGTAATCACTAATATAATGACGACTACTTTTTCTCCTATCTATAGGTCTCTTTAACGCGGAATATATCTGCTAGGACAGGTTATGATCGGAGATCTAGACCACGAGAGGGAAATAAATATAAGAATAACTATGAGAAAAAGGTGCTTAGTATCAGTTAGCGGTATTCGCCTAGGGACCAGAGATGTGGATTCTAACTTAAGTGATTGAACTTAAATAAAGACAATGCAGCGAGCTATTTAAAGTAAAAAAAAATTGCTGTGGCTTAGCTTTAGTTAAGCCCGGTAGGTTGCGAAAGCAATAATAGCATGGCTACGCTATAGTTCAGCTCGTAGTGTAGCCAATTGTGGTGTGTCATGTTGACCGTACGATTAACACAGGACACACATTATCTGACACACACACACTGTAGAGTGGGACCTTCTGTTCTTTAAGGCTCGCTCGGCACGTTCTACACACCTGGGCACTTCTCAGTCTTCTCGTCCCATTCTGGATAAGCTAGGTGAAGAGTAGGATACATGAGCTCGCTTACAGGAGTCAAGCAGTCGGTATGCCATAGGCGATCACACACCGAGCACACATTTCCGAAAAGGTTATTCGTGAATCGTTTATGAAATTCACGCGTAACCGAGTCAAATTCACTAACTCTTCTCGCATACTCTGAACGTCGTTGCCCTTCTAAGTCCCGCGTTGACACAGTGAAACCAGCCTTTACAAGTGTCGCTTCCCGTCTCTTTTTCAAACGTACAGCTCGTTCTTGCGATATCTCTTCTGCACGCCGTTTCCACCGGGTCTCGTTATACTTTACTTGTCGATCAGCATGACCAGCGCGCTCCTTTTCAAGCCGTTGTTGCCATTATTCTTCTGTTTCCTGAGCGCGTCGTTGCCGCCTTGTTGCATTCCAACGTTCTTGACTGCTGCGTGAACACGTCGACATAGAGTTTGCACTGTTCAAATCGTCCATTACAATGTCGTTTTTCTTCTCTTCCTCTCAATTTTGAGAGAAGAGGTGATAGCAGCGCCTCCACTCGGTAGCAGGGCGGCTCCAGCTGCAGCGTGCCGTGCCTGTCGACCGCCGCCACCACCCGACGACTCGACTTGGTAGCCCATCTCTCGCAGCTGGCATGACGTCACTGTGACGTTATCTCATCCGCGGCGCGCCGTGCCTACAAACCGCCGCTTCCACCCGACGACTCGACTTGGTAGCCCATCTCTCGCAGCTGGCATGACGTCACAGCTATCACGTGCCACCGACCGTGGCCACGCGAAGGGCTGAAAATGGGAGTAGTTTTGCTTTCGCAATAATAATCGGTGTAAGTAACCAGCAGGAAGAGAGTGGATTGGCTCTGGAATCAAGTGTGATTAAACGGTATTCTAGCGTGAATCTCGAAGAAACATGTACATGGCATACAGTGTGAAGGCAAGATAACCGTTGAGGGAAACACCGAATTCTTGGTGAAAGCAAGACTAGCTGGATCAGGGAGAATATGACCTGGACGGGTAAGGTTAGGATGTTTACGGTGGTAAGGTAACCCCACCAAACACGGCGCCGAGTTGTTTCGAGAAGTATGGAAGAGACATTTGCGCGGCGCAGCTGGTGTGGCACGGGTGACGGTATGATCTCGGGTGAGCTGCTATTAAGGACATGTGCGGGTACCGTGTGTGGGGGCTCTCACTTACACCCCACGCCCGGAGACACTTAATTTATAGTTTCCTTGCCTACTACTTTTTATCTGTTCTAACGCCTAGCAGGCGCATGGAAGTTTTTCTTACATTATAGAGAAAGGCAGGGAGTGAGCAGCGCGAATGCGTTCCGACATAATCCCATCTTATTTACGGCTTAAAATACTATTTCGTCACACTGTATTCTCACATAAGTACTTCATTTTTTAGAGCCCGCATAGATAGCGTTATTGTTGTTGTTGTTCTCCTCTAATTTGTACAATTTGTGCGTGCAAGTGGAAAGTGTAATATTGCTTCGACTTTTTTTTTACCTTCGTTTGCTCGCCTCTGCGGGTTAGCCTGTTGTTATTGTCTTTTTGTTTTGCTATATCTTCTGCCGAGCCCGGCTTTAACCCACAGTCCGTTATTTCGCTGAGTCGGCAGTGAAGAAGACTGAAAGAAAGAGGCGCTAACTACGAACGCACGAAAACAAATAAGGAAAAACATAAAGGAATGAAAGCCAAATCGGGGGTCTAGTGGAATCTGACAACTCAAGCAAGGCTAGAAAACTCGCTCTGGTTGCGTTTCTTTCTTACCGGCGTGTCATTTTCCCGTACGCCTCGGCTGCTACGGAAACCCGCTTTGCCGCCTGACGCCGCCGCTGAGGGAAAGCGGAGAGAGTGAGATGTCCGTTCTTTACCATAGTGGTGGGGAAGAAAACGTCAAATATGCTAGCACTTTGAACTTTCTTTCTTCTCTCTCCTTTTCTCAGTCTTTTTCGTTTCTGGCTGATATCCCGCGTTCTTCTATACAGATATCGGACTGCGTTGCGGTTTGCGCAACTCAGCAGCGTTTATCTCGGCTCGGGAGGACTTAAAAACCGCGAGACTGCAACATAAAGGAAAATATGTGTTCCGCCACTGATGCTGCGTTGACAGAAAAAAAGGTCAAGGGAGAGGTTGGTTGTAGTTGGTTTTACTTTTTTTATTGTTATAGTTGTAAGACAAGAAAAAAAAAACGGTAAAAAATGAGTAAAATTTGCCGTCGTCTGCGCAAAGTCTGTCGTCTGCGATTTTCTTCTTGGGCTCGTTTTGGCACCGTGCCGTCTAGCAGGCCTAATGCCGCACCACATACGCCCTGAGTTGGGAAGAACGCAGCTATGAGGGCGTCGCGAGGGTACGCAAAGCACTGGCACACATGGAGCAACACCCGAGAGTTGATGATCCGGAAAGCCGAATGTGGTGGCCGGCTTCGAGTGGTTGCCACTCCCGCCTCGTATGGCGAAACGGGCTTGTCTTTTACTTGGCTTGGCTTCGCTTGTCGCGGAAGTTGTTTGCTGCGCCATGCTTATGTGATGCTTGTATGCAGCCAGGCTAACACCATGGCCAGAGCTTTGCGTAGGGAAAGACTCCGGATGGAGGGGAGCACCCCATGGAGGCAAGCAGCTCGGGGTGAATGAATTCATACGACGTCCACGGAGCAAATGGACCGCCGCCATTGCTTTCATTATTGTTGTTTGTTTCCTTCAAAGAGAGATGCTTGGGGGCATTTTCCATGTATCATTTTCTTCAGAGCCGCCGCGTGTGCTTCTCCGCAGTGCTCCGCTATCTAGCAAGCAAGCAACAATGGATATCGAGATATCAACACTACGGCTATTGGTTGTTTCTAATTACTTGCTTTTGAAAATCAAGTAATATATATATATATATATATATATATATATATATATATATATATATATATATATATATATATATATATATATATATATATATATATATATATTGTAAAAGAAGGCTAGGTTGAGACGGCAAGGTCGTGACGGCAAGGCCAGCGATGCCTTGTCTAGCGTTTTTAATCCGGTGACAAAACCCAGGCGCGTGCCGGAGCCGGCGCCGCGGGACGATGATGATGGTATGTACAAATGAAAGAGGAAGATCATGGCATATACAAATGTAATAACATCCACGGAAGGCTCACACAATCTTCCCGGGGGGTCGGAAGCGGCCAGCCTGGCCGCTCCTACCTAACCGATGCATCGCGGCGCACAAACGGTTTCAGGCGAGACACATGAACAATTTCAGTTCCACGGTGGCGTCGATCAGCTGGGGGATCAACAGGCGTCACTTTGTAGTTCACTGGAGAAGTTTGGCTTATGACCTCATAGGGACCTACGTAGCGGTGGTGGAATTTGTCACTAAGGCCAGCGCTGCGCAATGGTGTGTAAAGCAGTACTTCGTCCCCAGGACGAAAAGAGACCACTCGATGTGTAGAATCATAGCGAGTTTTGCGGACTTCCTGGCACGCTGCCGTGTTGACGCGGGCAAGATGACGGCATCTGGCCACATGAGATAAAAAATGGGTAGGTACTGATGTGGAGTAGTCGGGCGTAGAGAAGAAGGAAGCGTCGAGAATTGTAGTGGGAGGACGGCCGTAAACAAGGAAAAATGGTGAGTAACCGGTAGTTCGCTGTACTGCTGTATTATAGGCGAATGTGACGAATGGTAGAATAGTGTCCCAATTTCGATGATCTGGTGTGATGTACATTGATATCATGTCCGACAAGGTGCGATGAAATCGCTCAGTCAGACCGTTAGTCTGGGGATGGTAGCTTGAGGTTGTCTTATGAAGGGTGGATGAGGCGTGAAGAACTTCGGCAACGACTTTCGATAAGAAGGCTGTACCGCGGTCACTTAGGAGCACCCGAGGAGCGCCATGACGCAATACAATTGATCGCAAAAAGAAATTTGCTACTTCTTCAGCGGAACCAGTCGGTACAGGTGCTGTCTCAGCGTAGCGTGTGAGGTGGTCGACAGCTGTTATAATCCAATGGTTACCCCCATAGGAGAGAGGTAGGGGACCATATAAGTCGATGCTGACTACGTCGAATGGCGTGGAGGGACAAGGAAGAGGTTGTAGAAGGCCAGCGGGCGAAGAAGTCAGCCGTTTGCGACGTTGGCACAGAGGGCAGGATGCGACGTATTTGGCAACGGTAGAAGATAAGCCAGGCCAAAAGAATCGTTTTCTCACGCGGTCGTAGGTTTTGTCAAAACCAAGGTGACCTGCAGTAGCGTCATCGTGGAGAGCCGCCAGTATACGTGGGCGAAGCACACGCGGCGCGACTGGGATCCAGCGAGTTCCATCAGGGCAATACACGTAGCGGAGTAAGATGCCATCTTCGAGCTTGAAATTGCGAAGCTGTCGGCGAAGCCTAGCATTGGGAGGGTCCGAAGCGCCGATAAGGCGGTCGATGATAGGACGGCAGTAGGCATCGGCTAATTGCTGTGAGCGGAGAGCGTGCTTGTTCCCAGAGTCGTCAAAACAAACGGTTGTGATATAAGTCGGGCAAAGAGATGCTCGGCTCTGGTCAGAGGTGGAAATGAATTGGGAAGAAGAGCAGCAAGTGGATTCCGAAAGGGGACAGCGAGAGAGAGCGTCGGCGTCTTGGTGTTGGCGACCAGATTTATAAGTGACGTCGAAATGATATTCTTGCAGTCGTAGAATCCAGCGGCCAAGTCGGCCTGTCAAATTTTTGAGTGAAGACAACCAGCAAAGAGCATGGTGGTCGGTCACAACTGTGAAGTGCCGACCGTATAGGTAAGGGCGAAATTTTTGGACAGCCCAGACGACAGCAAGACACTCCTGCTCGGTAATGGTGTAGTTTTTCTCAGCTGGAGTGAGAGTCCGACTGGCAAAGGCAATCACTTTCTCACGCGATGTTGCATCACGCTGCAGAAGTACAGCGCCAAGACCGTGATCACTGGCATCGGTGTGCAGGATAGTTGGAGCGCTGTCACTGAAGTGGCCAAGAACAGGATCTGATGCGAGGGCGTGCTTGAGGTCATTAAAAGCAGTTTCGCACTGCTCAGTCCACACGAAAGGGCTGCGTGCTTTTAGTAGCTCATGAAGTGGTGCAGCAATAGTTGCAAAATGCCTTATAAAACGCCGGAAATAGGACGCGAGGCCGAGGAAACTGCGCAAATCTGTAGTCCGTTGTGGACGAGCAAAGTTCAAGACCGCGATTATTTTTTCAGGATCAGGGCGAATGCCGTCATGGCTGACCAGATGTCCTAATATTCTAATTTCCTTCTGTGCAAAGTGGCACTTCTTGGTGTTGAGCTGAAGGCCTGCCGAAGCGAGACAGGTGAGGACTTCATTCAGGCGCATGAGATGGTCATTAAAGGTTGCCGAAAAGATAACAATGTCGTCCAAGTAACACAAACAGGTTCTCCATTTTAGGCCACGAAGTACAGTGTCGATCATTCTTTCAAATGTCGCTGGTGCGTTACAAAGTCCGAAAGGCATAACGTTAAATTCGTAAAGGCCATCGGGTGTTGCGAAAGCGGTTTTTTCTTTGTCGTCCTCGTGCATAGGTATTTGCCAATAACCTGAGCGAAGGTCCAAGGTCGAGAAATGTTCGGAGCCTTGGAGGGAGTCAAGGGCGTCATCGATTCGCGGCATCGGATATACATCTTTGCGGGTAATTTTGTTGAGTGCGCGGTAGTCAACACAAAAGCGTACCGAGCCGTCCTTTTTTTTAACTAGCACTACAGGGGAGGACCACGGGCTTGTTGAAGGACGAATTATATTGCGATGGAGCATGTCATTTACATTTTCTTCAATTACTTTTCGTTCAGAGAGGGAAACCCGATAAGGCCGTCGGCGAATGATAGAGTTACCTTCAGTAATGATGCGATGGTGTGCAACACTAGTCCGTCCCAGAGGTGTGGAAGTGGCATCAAAAATGGCTTGGTGGTGTCGAAGCAATGTCAGCAGTTCTTGGCGTTGGTTCGGCGGGAGTTTAGGATTAATAGTCTTTGCGAGAACAGAAAGAGAGACGTCTGTCGAAACACGTTGCTGAGGCGGAGGGGCGGTGAGCACCATCAGGGAAAAAGGTTGAGCATCCACCATACAATTCAGAGAAGTTCCTTTTGGGAGCACGAGGGATTCATGTGAAGTGTTAGTGGCCACTACTGTCGCTGAGCCGTTGTGGAACCGGACAAGACTTGACGGGAAGGCGATGCCGCGTGGAAGATGACTATATGATGGTGCAATGAGTACGTCCCCGTCAGTGATGTGGTCAGAAACAACAGTAAGCAGTTTTTCGCACTGAGGAGGCAAAACAGTATCAGCGGCGGCAACGAGGGGATGATGTCGTTCAGAAAAGTCAGATGAAAAATCGCTGTCTGTCATATGGATAACACGGTCACCACAAGAAATTAACGCTGAAGCGGTTGACAAAAAATCCCATCCGAAAATCATGAGATGCGCACAAGGTGAGAGCACAGCAAACTGCACATGATGGCGGATTCCGTCGATAACAACTCGTACGGTGCACTTCGCTGAAGGGCGCAAAGGGACGTCATTGGCTCCACGGAGTTCAGGCCCATCATATGGGGTTGTCACTTTTCGCAAACGGTAGCACAAATCAGCGTGAATGACAGAAATTGCAGCCCCTGTATCAATCAAAGCTTCAACCGGTAAACCTTCAGCGATAACAGCAATCACGTTATACGGGCGATCAGGAGGACTTTTAGTTAGTTCGCAGAGTGCAGTTTGACCTCCGGAAACTGCAACACTTAGTTTTCCGGATGGCGGACAGGGAGAACGGTTGCGGGGCGGAGAGGGGAAACTGAGCGGCGGTATGGGGATGTGGATCGGCGTCGGGATACATGGTTCCCACGAGGCTCAGAGGAAGATACTGGAGGTGGGGAGGATCGTCGAGGTGGGCTTGGAATAGACCGCCGTTGATAATATGAGGTTGAAGGCATGTCGCATTCGAAGGTGTCGTAACCACGGCGCTCGTTCTGGAGGCGGCGACGACAGAAGCGGGATATATGTCCTCTAATACCACAGTAATAGCAGACTGGTCGGGGGGGACGCCAAGGTGCGTAATTGGGTTGTGTAGGTTGAGCCATCGCCATTGCATTGACGTGATTGTATGTTGGTGCTGGTTGGGGCGGGGGAACCAAAGAAGGGGAGGATGCAGCGACGTGCGCGTAGGTCGGCGCTGGGCGGTTTGCAGAAGGTTCGGTTGTCATAGGGCGGCTGATGGTAGCTAACTCTTCTTTAATCATGTTACGGAGAACGGCGTCATTAGGAGGTGCGGAAGAATGATCGCAGCCATGTCGACAGAAAGGATTGAGGGCTTGAAGCTCCTCGCGGATGATTGCTCGTATCATTGCCCGCAGATCAAGGTCAGCAGAGGTCGGACCAGTTGCGAAGCCGGGCTGTAATCGAGAGGACTGCAGCTGGTCGAGGCGTTGACAGGTCGTAATAATTGAATCAACACTTGAAGGATTCTGGGCAACTAAGGTGTGATATGCCATAGCATTGATCCCTTTTAAGACGTGGTGCACACGTTCAGGTTCCGTCATGGTGGGGCTAATGCGCCGACAAAGTGCAAGAACAGCCTCTATGTAAGACGCATATGATTCATCGGGTCCTTGAAGGCGGGAAGCGAGCTTGTTTCTCGCGATCTCAGACCGAACTGCCGGGTCGGCGAAGTATTGGCGGAATTGCTGTTTGAAAGTGGTCCAGTTAGTAGTGTGGGGTTCGCGATTAATGAACCAGTTTCTGGCGACCTCAATTAGATAGAACGAAACGTTGAGGAATTTTAAAGCATCGTCCCACCGGTTATAGGCACTGCAGCGTTCATATGTGTCCAGCCAGTCATCCACGTCTTCGTCACGACGACCAGCGAACAGCGGGGGGTCGCGTTGACGTGTGGGCAGAGTCGGAGGCATCGGTGCAGCTGAGGTAGAGGGTCCGGCCGGGTCGGGATTGCTCTCGGTGGACATGGTTATGGTTGTAGTTGCCAAACGGCGACCGGAACGTAGCTCCAGCGAGAGGCAGCAAGGGGATCGAATTCGACCTCCACCACTTGTAAAAGAAGGCTAGGTTGAGACGGCAAGGTCGTGACGGCAAGGCCAGCGATGCCTTGTCTAGCGTTTTTAATCCGGTGACAAAACCCAGGCGCGTGCCGGAGCCGGCGCCGCGGGACGATGATGATGGTATGTACAAATGAAAGAGGAAGATCATGGCATATACAAATGTAATAACATCCACGGAAGGCTCACAATATATATATTATTATTATAAAGAGAGAAAGAGCTAGAGAGAAAGAGAGATACAAGCACAGTGATTGATTTAATGTTTGCTGATAGCAGTGAATTCTACAATATTTTCTAAGCGGAATATAGGTAAATAGGAATAGAATCGAACTGATGCACACCAAAAGGACGCATAGACAAATGTTCTTGCTTCCATCTGTCCTTTGATCTGTGCATACCGCTTTTAAAAACTTCAATCGTTTCACCGTAGCGCCGCCAGACGAAGACTGCAGCCTAGATTGCTCTTTTTCATAGTAAATAAAAATAAAAAAAGTATACAGTAGCATGAAGTTCCGTTGCCGATTCCAGGTTTTCCCATGCTTTCGAGATGTCGTAGCATTGGTTCCCAAAAATCTTATTGACCTTACGAATCCGATCTTTTAGACTCAGAGAAGCCCAGCCGCCGCACGACTACCACTAGTTATTTTGTTTTTGATAGCTTCTATTTTTTTTTGCTTTATACACCTTATTTCTATATTAGTTTGAAGTCCTTAGAACTAAGTGCAGGTGTCAGGGACTTGGTTGTATAGTGGTTATGGCCCGTGTAATCAAGTTTGTGTTTTTCTTTTGAGTGAGCTGTGGAGCCACAACTACTGATTTTATAATCGTTAGCGTTAGGTAATCTAGGCTGCCTCTGAGATGACCAGCCTGCCGTGAGGGGTACTTATATAAGGAGGCGGTGATAAAAGAAAATAAGATGCCGAAACGAAAATGCGAAAAATAAAATGCTTTGTTCTGGTTATGCTTATCGATCTGCATATTCGACGGCATCGCGTAGCCCAGCTCTCCAACATAACCAATTTTTTATCGATTCCTTTTAATGGCATTGTTTGGAAGACACACACTTCACAACCTTAGACAGCGCGGCTTAGGGCTGACGCTTATATCTCCCAAAGTGCGCAAGAGGTGCTCGGTACACCTCTATGGGCGGTGCCTACGTTACGCTGTCTGTGGCTTCTATGGCGCTTTCATGCCTTAAATAAAAATAAAACTCGAAGCGCCGCCTTACTCGTAAATTAGCAGATCACATGGAATCCTTTGAAAGCACGTACTCTGGCACTTGTGCTAGTCCTGGAAGTTGCGAATATCCCGAAGAGTGCGGCCCAAAGTGCCTTACCTTCGACATTGCTTCGAGAAACTTGACCTCCATTACTGTGCGAAGTGAGTCTCTGTACGCGGGATCCAACATATGAGTGTGTGGCATCCCGCAAGCTTTCTCCACCGACTCGAAGAACATGACACAGCGAAGACGCAAAAAGGCAGTCCAGTTTCTCCTTTGAAAAGTGGAGAGTGGGTTCGAGTGTCTGAAAAGGCATTACGTTTTATGAACTCTTTCTTTCTCTCTAATGCCGACACGTGGCTGGGACGGACGCATGGGTGAGTTCCGAAGCGGTATAAACCCTTTACTGAGGCTCACATTTGATTTCCAGCGCGGGGTTGGGCTCTCTCTCTCTTGACGCTCAGGCTTGAAAGACCAGAGGAGGGGAGTGAAGTGGTGGCGAGCAACTGCTGTAGGGGAGTATGCCCCTTTCCGCGCTCGCATTGCTAACACACACGCAAGCAAGCACGCACGCAGTCATACAAGCTATAACAGGCAATGAGGCACGCACGCACGCACGTGCTTTACGGAACTCATCAACTGCATAAAGAAGGCCTTTAAAGCGAAGCAGAAAAAAAAAAAAAAGAGAGAACTTAGAATTTAGGCGCGCTTCACGGCCTCCACAGGGCTTCGTCAAGGCGGCCAAAATGTGCTGTCTTATAGCACGCTGCTATAGCTGAAGAGGACTGCGTGTGATGGTGTAGGGATTGCAGAAAAAGCAAAAGAGGGATGGGGTCGTTAAGAGAAGACAAGGTTGTTGAAAGGATATTGGAGTGTTGCTAGAGCGAGAAGCAAGCAATGCCTATCGTGAGGTCTGACAGGACAGACCGGTGCTCGTTGTACAAGAGCCCGCGAGCAACGTGTCGGGGGTGTAGACGCATACGAACACTCGGAGAATAGATATAATGAAGGAAGCTCGGTGGGAAACGGGAGGCGTTTTTGCTTTTCTGGGTGCCTGACTGATGGGGGCGTGAGCTCGCACACTTGTAGGCGCGCATGTAGGCCTGGCACAGGGGGTGAAAGGGGAGTAGTGCAAGCACAGGGCAGAGGGTGCGCTGATGAGGCCCGCGATGACTGATGGTGATGACGGCTCGCCAGTCCTTCACTTTGCCCATAGCGTAGCTCGCGCATTGCGGCGCTTCGCGAACCCCTTGAACCCTCCTCCTAGGATACCTACGACAACCTCCCGCCACTTCTTGCGTCTACATCGTAGAGCTGATGTATGACTTCTTTTTCTTTCCTTTTTTGTTTTAGTCTTGCTAAGTCTGATTTTTTTTCCTTCTCCAGACTGGTAATTGTCTCCATTTCTGAATACTTTTTTTTTTTTTTTCATACTTTCTTGACGGGTTCTTCATGGCTCAGTTTCAGCTATGTTGGTTGAATTGGGGGCATTTCTATATATGATTTTTCTTCTTTATATTATTTTGCGCTGACATGCGGCGAAATTTATGAACATTCTGCCTTCGCACACGTCTTGATTGCGCGGGTTTTTAACTATTTGTCTTCATTTTATGTCCGGGAACCTTGATTTGTTCACCTTATTAGGAAATTTATATTCAGGCGCTCTGCGCACGTCTGAGCAAAGTGAAATAATATTCCAGTCTGTCGTATATGCCTCATGTCGGTTCTTTGCATAATACGGTATAAAATAGCTCTGCGTTCCTTCCTACTTTTTCTTCGACCTGGTACAGCGTTAGAGTTGTGCCGGAGCTACGCTCTGCGTTTCGAAATCCACCCACTTCAATACTTATTTTTCTACTCAGAGTCATCTAAGTTTTTCGACTTATGCTAGTCCGCCAGTAATGAGCGTCGTCGATAGGTGACGCACGTATGCGGCGTGTGTCCGCTAATTTATTTTGCTGTACGAGTATTCATAAATAAAGGAAATACTCTGTACGCCATTCAAAGAACTTCATCCCGTGCTTGGTTGGGATGACGCCGTATGAGTGGACTTTTTCTACTTGCATTCGTATTTTATGCACGTGACTCGTTTCACATTTATGCAGAGCCTGTTCCTCTCGCCCCTCGCCCGCTCCCCCCTCTCCACTTTATTCCGACTGCCTCAGCTTCAACCCCATTTGCATACACTACCGTAGGACCACTCGTACAACGCTCAAATTTTTGTTTATTGTTTCTCCTTGTCCTTACTTTCTATTATTCCTGCATCCATATTTGAGCGCCCTTTTCCGTGTTCTTATCTTTCTTTTATTTATTACTTTGGTAGGGAACTTTCGTATTCACTGATTGCGTTGTCGTTGTCCCTCCACTGTTCATTCAGGACTGCGCCCACGGTGTCACTCATTGCGAATTCAAAAACTCCCTCGGGAGTCGCATTTTCTTTTTTCTTTTTGTTTTCTCCAGTACGTGACCGCCGTCACACGGTAGGTAGGCATAGCCGCATAGCTTATGCGTGGAATCTGCCCGCCTGTTGCAGGCAGGCAAGTTAGAGGGGGCCAAGGAGGAGAGGGGGGGGGGGGGGGGGGCATCGTTTCGATGATTTTTTTCTTTTATCCTTATCGCTTCTATATTTCTTTCTCTGTTCTCTTTTCTTGTTGCGTTTAATAACGCAGTTTTCTTTCCTTCGGCCGTTTCGGGAGAACCTGCGCTCATACCGGAAGCTTTTCACCGTGGGGTACGATTTCCAGTTTTCTTGTTTTTCCATTGCACATGCTTTGTCCATTCCACATGGATGAAGGTCCGTTGCGCATGCTTTGCTTTCCTTTTCTTGAGATCCGGTGCATGTCCCATGTTTGAATTCTGCTTTCCGACTTTTCTCCGTCTTCCTTTTTACATCCCGCCGACTTTTCTCCATCTTCCTTTTCTCATCTCGAAGTCGCTTGGTTTCTGCGCGAACGACCCTTGTTCAGCGACTTGAGTTCTCCCTGGCGTTTTTCGTCTCTGCGAGCATTGTACGCATTTATTCATATTCGCTTCCTTCATTCCGATAGCTGATTACCGCGCTAGCGCACCCGCCGCGCTGTGCGCTGAAGGAAACTCCTCGCCGAATCCCAGGTTGTGGTTGCCCAGTAAATTTTTGAAATTCGCGCGTAAGTACCAAGTTAGGCAGGACAGCGGGAAACAGGTTCTCCTCGCTCTCTCATCTTCCGCTTCTTAGCTCGCTGCAGTTTCCGCTTGCAGCAGCGGAACTTCCGTTGTTGCGTAGGCACCTGTGTACCCACTCGCACCCGTGCGAGCCTTTTAAAAGTCGCTTGAATATTTAATGAGGCCGAGCCGAGAAGTTTTGCTCGTGTTCGCGTGTTCCCGTTCCCCAGCTCCTTTCTCCTGTCTCTTGTTCGCAGCGCATCTCGGGCCCCTTGCGTCGTAGTGTGTACCAAAGCTGGCGGCGTTTTTTTTTTTTGCGCATTGCTTGTTTCTCTTCTTTTACTTTGCTGTTTAACATGCCGGGTGCTTTTGTAGCAATCGCTGTACTGTGCACTCGCGCAAGTAATTCATTCTCTTGAACTGCTTTCAGCTCTTCCCCTGTTCGTCGTTTGTTTGGTTTTTCTGCGTGACGTACCGGGAACATCGGAAGCTACTCTCTATTCAGACACCCCGTACCTACGATCCAGCTCCGCGTGCAAGCGAAAAACATCATTTGTCGCTTGCCGGAGCAGTTCCAAGGCGGCGGTAGATTCTGGTTAATTTCGACGAGGGAGGTGTGGTGGTGATAGCTTCTCGTTTTGAATGCCTTGCAGCATCCAATGAGCATAGTGTGTGGAGAGTGAATCACGTTTGGTGGCACTTCTTAATCAGGCGCCTCGGAGTGTTCAGGCCTGTTGTTCTCAGCGTAGCGTTTTAACAATTCCGATTGGCAGCCAGCTGACTGGTTTGTCGGTCGTACGTGAGCCACTGTGTGCTTCACGTGAGATGCTTGGCGCACGTGGGTTTTTTTCTTTAGTCCTCTGTCTACCGTTGCGCTTCCTAACTGCAGCGCAAACTATCGGCCCAATATTGGGAGTGTAGTGACAACCTCCGGCCATACATAGGTTCGGTACATTACCAAGCGTTCTGCGCTCGTTGCTTGGGAGGGCGCCATCGCAGTGTTTTATACATCAGGGATGCTTTGCGCTGAGCTCATTTTAGAGCGCAGCTCTTTGGCGTCCGTTCCTGGGTTTCGCGTCGGCGTCGTCGTCGGCCTCGTAACCAGCTCCGCCCCCCTTTCATCCCCCCAGCGCTAGCAGCGACCGACTGATACCGCTGGATGCCGCTGACGCCGCTAGAGAGTCAAGATAACGTGACTGCATAGAACACCGTCTCCGCCATGCAGAAAGAGGAGGGGATCACTTCGGGAAGCCTTGTAGCCCGGGCGCTATTTAGACAGCACGGATTGCATGCGACAAGCCGCATCTTTGGTCACGGCAATGGTGACCTTCACGTTCAACTGGATCGAACAAGGTAGTGGTTCGTGAGGTTATGACGAGTGTTCTCGTCGTAACGTTCTTAGCATGCTTCTTTCGTGACGCACTAAAAGCTTTCGTTGACTGCGTTATTTTTAGTCGATTGGTCGTACAGTTCGCTTCGAACCTCAGCGCGTAATCGAACATCCGCGCATTTAATATTTTGACCTTCTCGCTTAAGGTGCTGCTTCGGTTTCTGGAGTCGTGCGTAGTCCGATCGGCAGTTGCGTGACGTTACAAGAGAGTTGTAGAAATTATCGGAGCAGCGTGTAGTTCAGTTCACTTTGAAGCCCAGGACGCGCAAGATTCCGTTGCCTCACACAAAGTGCGGGAGGCCCATGCTGCTCAGAAGCGCGGAACTAACAACCGACGGGGTGCCACTAACGCGCGTTTTCGCACTGGACGAATTTCTTCGAGAAAATTTGAATTGAAACTCATTAGAGGCAAAACGCGTCCGTGTTTCTGCGTGTTTTTCGTCTGCCGGAATTTGACATCGCCCTGTTCTGTTTGTGCATTTATGTTCGGCTCATCTAAATCTTCCGCTGTACTCTAAGCCTGATCCCCTTTCGTTGTTTTCACTGATACATTTCGGCCCGGCCACGGAATTCGCAGCTTCCTTGCACCATGTATGACTGCGTTACAGACGGCTAAATGACATCGTCACTTTGATATCACATGATCGCTTGATGGCCTATGAAAACCAGCCTTTCAATTCACCTCAGAGAAGTCAAGCAGCAGGCCGGGGGAAAAGTTCTATCCTTTGGAAAACCGGTGGGTAGCCGGCAGCACCAGGGTATAAAATTAGAAACAGTGAGAGCGTGCCACCCTGTGATCTGTGAGCCAGGTCTTTAGCCTCGCAGTAGGCACTTTTGTGGGTAGATAATTTAGAAATCAAGGGGATACTTTCTTAGTCGTGCTTTTGCCGTTGGGGATGACAGTTGCGTTTTCCTTCGCGAACAAACCTGGCCCGCAGTGGAAATACTCTAATCATCCAATTAAATTTGAACTGCAGTTTTTGGTTGTAATACACTGAATGCGTTCGAGAGTAGTTGCCATTTCTATAGTGGGAGAGTCACAATGGAAATGAGATATTGAAACGAGCTCTTTTTTTTTTTTTTTTTTTTTTTTTTTTCGTCTGCGCTTCTTATTGCTATTTTTCGTTCATTGGTCACACGTCGGCGTGTTGACCTGTTCATCGGTGTCCTGTCTGACTTTGAAGGAGGTGCACATAGGAAAACAGCCCCAATCGCATTTAAAAATAAAGTAAGACACGTAAATATAAGCAAACAAGGCAAATGACCGAGAGCGGGGAGTCCGTGACGCGGTCGACCGTTGCGGAGTCTTGTCAGCGCTTCAGCCTGACAGGACGCCGTACAGTGCCTCTTGGCGCCATCTCCTGACCATGTCATCGACTCTGCTCCCTACCTGGAATAGGTCACAGCTTTCTGTCCCTCCGACGCAGGGCGTCGCCTTGTTTCAAGAGAATGCAAACGTACGTAGGAGAGTAAGATAGCTCCAAAGAGAGGCACCAGAGAAAAGGAAACAGAAACATACGTGAGAAGGGGAAAAGAGGGACGTGCCGAGTGGGCGAGCAGCAGTTAGGCCGGAAGAAAGCGGGCACGTTTTCCCTATTTACCCCTCTAGGCCCTAGGGAAAAAAAAAAAGAACATAGCAACCTCTTGTTTCGCTTTCTCTTCGTACAAGTGCCAAGCACGCGAGCTACAGTGAACGACTTATACCGAAAAGGTTAGCCACTTCAGCGAGCCAACAATGGGAGCTTCGGATCCAACTCGCGATTAAATCTAAGCGTGGAGAAAAATCGAAGAAGGAGAAAAATAACATTGGTTCTTCTAAAGTGTTAAAGCTTAATTGCACTTGTTTCCGTGGTATTTTCGTATTAGCAAAGATCAGTGAGAAGAGCCGAAATTTCGCCAAGATTATTTTTTTCGTCGGTTTTACAGAAAGTCTGAATTTCAAGTGTAGGAATTTGCTGTGTATCGGTATCATTATGGACTCGCTTCTTACACGATAGACAATTGCAAAGCGCGGGCATGGGGGCATTGCAGAAAGCCCGACTGCTTACGACTTCTTATTGGCCTGGTTAGAGCAATATGATTTGAGTGAAGATTCTGTCTGCTCCCCTTTACCCCCATCCATGGCCATGAGCCTTCCCATTCAATGAAGGACATTCAATCAATCAATTGCTTTTTATTTTGTTCGCTTTTTATTCTGATTAAATACGCTAGCACCACTGTTTCATCTCAGCCGTTTAAACTTTGCGTGGTGTCTGCAGCCTTCAGGGTCGTGCAACAGCGAAATTCTTATTTGTTACGCGCTTCTGTCTGTGTCGGCGATTTCCGTGACGTCACGAGACCACTTTTCATGGACGAATTGACAGGTGCTGCCAACTTGGGTAGGTATAGTGTTATGCTGTTATGCCTTGTAAGGGGAACATCACAGCATCCGAGCAGTAACTCGGTCTCCGGTTTATTGCGATTTGGTCGTGCGTCCCGATGGCCAACGAATGCCTGCGCAATATAGGTTACGTACAGCGCGCTTATATCAAGGCACAAAGAGAGGGGGAAATGGGCGCCTGCACCGACACGATGCCATGAGTTAGCTGTTTGCGTACCGAACAAACACTACAGGTAGCTTTTTTTTTTGAGACTGGAATCGAGCCCACCTATAAACCTCTGGATCCCGTGTCGGACACGTTTTACTCCTAGGCCATGGATGTATATTCGTACGCCCTGGTAAATCGGGCATTCATCTTTTCGATGGGGGCGAAAAGCAAGGCGCCCGTGTGCTGTGCGATGTCAGTGCGATGTCAGTGCACGTTAAAGAACCCCAGGTGGTCAAAATTTCCGGAGTCCTCCACTACGGCGTCTCTCATAGCCTGAGTTGCTTTGGGTTGTTAAACCCCACCTAACCAAACCAAACCATATCTTATCCCTGTGTTTTACATTATGTGGCAGATTACGAGTGTATGCTAATGAGTATATGGGACCCGAAACCGAAATCTAAGTGAAAATCGAAATTCGAAATGCTAGTGCACTTAATTTGCACTTCGCCCAACGATGCTAAATCGCTCGTTATTTTTCGAAACATCGGTGGATGAACACAGCGGAGTATGCAAGGTTGAACGAAACCTTCTCGCAATGTGAGAGGCTTCGAGCAGGAATGTAAAAAACACGCGTTATATATTTCCAGTTTCGTGTGCGTTTCCCATATCTTTTGCCATTAAGTGTACCTCGCATTTCAATAAAATGGCTTTATTTTACCATTTTATTGAAATACTTCCCCACCCCCCTTGCTTCATCCTTATTCGACCTTGGGCGGGCAACTCACCCCTTCTCTTGCCCTTATGCACTATACTCGGACCAGTCTTCGTAGCCTCAGTCAGCATCGCATGCAGGTGGCCACACCAGACCCACCTTTTACGAGAAGAACCCACCTCACCCGAAGTCAAGAAGTCTTTTTGAATAAGCTCATCGCCCATGCGGCTTACACGCCACGTATTATGGCCCGCTGGCGTCAGTATAAAGAGAAAATGATTACGTGCCCCCACTGTACTACTCTAACCTGCGGCGGCATATCTCATTTACTTTGGGAATGCCCTGCTTTTTCTACTGGACGCCCCGAGATCGAACCCTACCGCCTGAACTACCGTTCCCTTCTAGAAACTGATGCGAACACACAGATGATATTTGCCAAGTATGGCTCGCTTAGTGGCCTGGTTAGAGCAATGTGATTCGAGTGACGACCTAAATAAACAATGAAGATTATGTCTACTCCCCTTTATCCCCATCCATGGCCATGAGCCTTCCCATTCAATAAAGGACATTCAATCAATCAATTGAAATGCGATGTACACTATAACAGCGCACGTTAAAGGTCCCAAGGAGGTCGAAATTACTCCGTAGCCCTCCACTACGGCTCCTCTTTCTTTCTTTCAACTTTCACTCCCACCTTCCTCCCTTCCCTTACGGCGCGGTTCAGGTGTCTACAGAAACAGGTGTGACAGATACGGCGCCTTTCCCTTCCTGTGAACCAACTATTATTATTGGCTATATTTTACAATGCGCTACTTAAAAAAAAAATTAGCTGTGGTTTAGCGTGTGGCTAAACCTGAAGTTACGCGCGAGAAATCTGCATGGCTATGCTTAGGTTAGGCTTCAAAGTAAAGACATGGCTTTTGCACATATTAGTTTACTCTATGGTTTCAGCTTTATTTATGCCACTGGGGTATCACTTCACATATGAGCAGCCCTTGTCTCTCGTCGTTGACCATTCTAATTCGGGTGTAGGAAACTTCTAGTGGTATCACGTAATCTCTACGTCGAACTACTTCTCCTCCTCCTTCTCCTCCTGCTTCTTATTTTTTTCCTTCTTCTTCCTCTTCTTTTTCTTCTTCGGACAGGCACGGCTAAATGGCGAGACTGTGGCCAATATAGCTCTCGCTACAAAATATTCGCGTTCTTTTGAAAAGCGCAATTTACTCAGCCATAGACGTCGATCGCGGAAATTTTAACCTCCGAATGAAACAACTTTTCGGTTGGAGCAGGGCCGTTTACGGCGCCACTTCTGGAAAACTGATATTGGCCGTTCTCCCTGTCAGAGTGATTGCGTTTATTTTTCCCTCTAATGTTCCCGTTTCATACGCCTTTTTTCCCCCCTTTTGTCCCTGTATCTTCGTGGATAGAAGGCGTCACGCTACAGCCCCCTTCTACGAAGGAAGCTCGATTGAATTAACTGCGCCCAAGTGGCCCCTTTCGCTGCGGCGTTAAGTACAAAACGTACCAATTGATTTTTCTCGCAGTGAAATATTACCGCCAGACCATTAAATATTGCGTTTGGTTAAGAAAGCACCGAAAACCGGCACTCGGTATAATCTACGGCAGCAACGCAACAATTCGATTTCTATTCCCCTGCTCCCCTCCCTCCACCGTTCTTTCCTTTTTTTTAAAAAAAATTCCTGTTTTCCCTTTTCACGGTGCAGTGCCTACTTTTGTTGTAAAAAAAAGGATAACGTCTGTGTGCTCACAATTCGCGTGAGATATTGGCCGAGTACTTATTGAGGTCGGCCCGTGGTTAAAGGGCTTGCTTAAAGAGCTTGCCTCTGGCTCGGGAGCTTTTAAAGACCTCTTCGTTCTGTTCTTGTCTCGGTGGAGCGATTCGTCCTGCGTTCTCTTCCGACCTAGGTCTGTGCGTTGCCCTCGGGAGAGCGCTTGTAATTGAATTCGGAGAGCATTTGACCGAGAAGAACAGCGCACTTCTGCACGTCACTTGCCGCTCTTATTTCACCAGAAGGCAGAATGGAAGAGAGAGAACAGTAAGGTCTGTATGTTGGCGGAGAGAGGGTAACGGTTGGGTAAAGGAGGAGACATTCCGAGGTACGCCGTGGACCCACTTTAGAGCGCGTTTCTTAGAATGGAGTGCTCCAAGCAGCCATTTTGCCTCCGGTAATTGCCTGCGTATTAGTTGAAATAAGTCAAACAGCATTCGCGACTACTTAGGAAACGGTGAGAGTCCTTTATTCTCTTTACTCTCGTCATTCATGTTTATTGCAGTGAAGATAAACTGTCGGTGGTGTTCTTTGACGTGAGGGGATTTTGTGTGCGGGTGTGCGATAGAGATGAAGGGAGCGAAAAAGAAATGGAGAACAAGGCTAATGAAAAGGATGAGAGATAGCACTCGGACATTAAAAATATGCAAAAAAAAAGAAAAGATATGTGCTTCCTGATTTTGAAGCTACATTGCTCTCATGCATGTGTTGTTGTTGATTAAACCTACTGATTCCGTTAATAACTATTCGTGCTTATTTAATGCCACTCGAATCAGTGTCCTATTCTGCGATGTTTTTTTTTTTTTTTTAATGCATTTCTCTATAGTGCCTTTCTTTTAAGTGTCAGCCCGACCAGAGCCGGTCACTGGCATTGCTGACGTCTGCCCTTATGCCACGAGGTACAGCGGACGGACAACTTAATCTGGAATAATGGAGCGAAGACATTGAATCTTCGATTGCGCCAAGTAGCAACCTACGGAACACGGAATAACAAGACAAATACTGAAAATGATGCAGTGAAGCTACTCTCCTCGTTGTCATTGCTCGCTTTGCTGTGCGGAGTTTCTGGTCATTTTTGTGAACGCTTCGTTGTTTCAGGTCAGGCTGCTCAACCTTGTACTAAACTCCAGATGACAAATTGAGTAATTAGCACAAAAAAACAAAAAAAGAAACAAAAACGGTCACTGCAGGTTACAAATCCCTGCCGTAATTCTTCTGAGTATCTATTTGCGACAATTCTTTTCTGCGACAGAAATTCTCCGATCTTCTTTCTGCGTCTTCTTCATAAGTGTTCGCTGAAATAAACGCCAGCACAATTTCCATTACTGCGTGTTTTGCGGGCGCTATTTCATTAAAAGCCACTCGTTACCACACGCCGCACTTAGGTTACCGTAAGGACCCAAGGTTGAAGAAACTTTCGCTTCTTTATGAGGAGCAGTTTCAAGTCTGCGCACCTGACAAAGTTTGTCAAGTGCGCAGACTTCCGACCGCACCTGTTAATGAAGCTGCCGCACTTGAGTTCCTCGTAGCTGCGTTTTGCTTTGCCTTAATATTCGTTCGTCTTCATTTTTCTCCGCTTCTTTTTCCTTTCAGGAGCTTGAGTCGAGGGAGCCCTGTGAAAAACAAAAACAAAATCGAATTAAAGATCACCAAGATCTCGCTAACTCGTCCTTTAAAATTCATCCGTTCGTCCGCAGCGCTCCGTCCCGCACCTTATTTCCGCTTTCTTTGTCCTTCTTGCACTCCTTGGAATTAGGAAATGGTAACAAATAAAAAAAAAAGTGGATCGGAGCTCGCTAAGTATTCGGCCGACAGTCGAAATTCTTCTACGGAAAGATAAGGACGAGCTCAAGCGTCCGTACGTGCTCGAGTGTTCGGATTGTGGCGCGACGCATTAGACCGCGTTTTGAGTGCGCGCAAGCACAGGATCGTTTATTCACTTTGTGATAGAGTAGGAGAACATGCTTGTCAACTCTATGGGCGTTTCAAAACGGAGAACACGGGCTGAACTGCGGCACGGAGAGCGCCTCTCCTGTAGGTTCGGGCTGAATCGCAATTAGGTCTCCGCGTTCTCTGTCTTCAGTGTCATTATGCTCATGCCGCGCACACCTACGGAAGGAAATTGTGAAGAGAAAAATCTTTACGTGAGGATTCGTTTAAACTACGTGCCTGCTCGTGGCATTCACAGCGGGGTCGTGCAGCTAATGGTCCAAAGCGAGGAGAGTGTGAGAGTAGGGTGTTCACCAACACCGAGTAAATGCATCGCGTTGACGTCAACGGAGGTTCAGTTTGTGAAGCCGTATGCGCTTACCCCTCTCATCGCGTTGGTTACGACGAGTGCTCCCTTTAATCCCGGGCTCGTCATGACAGAAAAAAAGAAAAGAAAGAAAATGCAGCGTTCAGCTCGCGAGAGAGTTTACAGACATTCAGGATGCATTCAAGCTTGGTGCTTTGGCATTTCTATCTTCTTGTCACCTTGTTTGCCCACAAGGGATGTTCCAGTTTCCCGTCTTTCAGCGAGCATGCCAGCGAGCTTCTAAAGGAAGGTGCTCCTGCCGCTGTTAACCCATTTTGTCATTCAAGCGACGTCTCACGGTTTAGGGACTGCACTGAATACAACTCGTTAGCAACCGTCGTCAGAGCGTCAACGCTCGTTCTTATTTGTGCAATAAACACTCGGGCCTGGAGTTCGCTGTGAGTACTCGCGTATAAGCTTTGGAGAGGGAATAGTTTTATTGAGCTCCTTGAAAGCTCTGACACTAACTCACGAGGTGCTTTCTTCCTTTCCGTACCTGACATATTTTGGAAGCGCCTGCATTTGGGTCGCCGTAAAGGTCGCATTTGAATATAACCAGCATATGAATTCGTAGGTGCGGGAATATATTTTCCCGGGTTCATAAAGTCACACGAGGGTAGACATGCACGCAGGTTTGCGTATAGGAACAAACGAAGGAGACGAGCTAGAGGCAGGGAGTGAGAAAGGACGGAAGGAAAGAAACAGAGAAATGATAAGAGGGAGGGAGGTATCTAAACACAAAGAAAAAAAAAAGAGGAAAGAAAGGAAGAGGAAACAAGGAAAAGGAGAAGAAACGAAGCAATTAGAAGAAACTAAAAATCTTCGTGGACAATCGGGAGGAACTAAACGTTGTACAGGTACGACCAAAATATATATTTTTCCCCACTGGTCGGTAATGACTGGAAAAAGGTATACATGATTGGATCATTAAAATCTCCATTGTAAAGAAGTTCTGCGCATTCACAATTCTTTCTTTATTTTTTTTATTTTTTTTTTTGTGATGGTACGCTTAACTGTACTCTTGCGTCTAAGTCTTTTTTGGTATTATGACCTCATCGCGTTTTTATTTTTTCTCCTACTTGCGTGACGTACTGTCAGTCCACCCAGCTATGAAGGTTTTAGGCACAGTTGTGTAATATATAAATGGACTCGAAGAAAGAGTGATATAGAGAAGCGAAGAAATAATCAAGGACAGACAGAAAGTGGCTGATTAGGGGAAATACATGAAGAGAACTAGGTGAAGAGGAAAAGAAAAACAGGGAAACGAAATGAGGAACCCTAAATGTCCGAAAGGGGAAGGAAGAAAAGAAGTGGCGTAAACGCGTTTTCTTTAGCAAAGTGTATATAGGTTAGACATATCCTTGTGTGTGTGTGTGTGTGTGTGTGTGTGTGTGTGTGTGTGTGTGTGTGTGTGTGTGTGTGTGTGTGTGTGTGTGTGTGTGTGTGTGTGTGTGTGTGTGTGTGTGTGTGTGTGTGTGTGTGTGTGTGTGTTAGAGAGAGAGAGAGAGAGAGAGAGAGAGAGAGAGAGAGAGAGAGAGAGAGAGAGAGAGAGAGAGTTCGTGGTGTTTTAGGAGCGACTCTGGCTACGAGTTACGCTGTGGTGGAGGCCATCAAATTAATTTAGGCCAACTTGACTAGCTTTAACATGTACTGGCATGGCAAAATGCCTGGGCGCCGTTTGCTTTTCGCCTACCTCGCAGCCCGGCTATAATCTGGCTGCTCCTAATTTTAATAGTACAGTTGTACATGAAAACAAGAAGAACCTGATATTTAACTGACCTTAAATGGCCGCCATTTTTGGCGGCATCACTTGATCTATGGTGGATAGCGTGGCAGCCCATCATGGTGAACACTGCCTCGGACTTAGAGAGATTCTAACCCAAGTCCTTGGTGGTTACGTGACAGACCCGGACAAACTGACGCGAAATCGCCAAGTGTGAGAAGATAGAGTTAACGCTCTTAAAAAAAAAAAAAATCGGGTACAAGTGCCGTGGAGTATGGTCTTCTGTCTACCTTCCTATACAGCGGTGGCCCACTTCACCGGTCGCCCAATTACTCGCAGATTAGAAGGGGCTCAGGTTTTGCCGCCAATCCTCTTTACGCGGATTTAGACCGTTGACTGTTGAAATGGCGACTTGGGTTACGCGGGTTGTAAGCCTTCGTGGCCGAGCGAGTCTTGGGCAAGCTTACTTCCATGCACGGTCTCTCTATGTAGGAAAAAAAATAAAGTTTTCTAAACAGTTGCCAGCGTAGCCTTCTGCAGCCTTTTAACTCGACCATAACTGCGACAAAGCTACGCAATCGCTCTCTTTGAAAGGCAGGTTCATAAAGTTGTGTAGTAATATCGGCTTTTCACCGGAACACCTACATCTACCGAGTTCTCGAAAACGCTTCGGTCGTCTTGCGACATATGTTTTCGCTTTCTGTCGTGTTCGCCAACAAGCAGTTTGTAAGGTGGGATCGGTTGAAGTAGTTCATCGAAGCGAAATGACTTGAAATCTACACTGTATCTATTGGCCCGAGTTAAGTCAGCAAATTGAGGAACAAAACTAAAAAATAAATAAAAAAGTTAGTTTTCATCCGTGTGGCACTGATAAAAATTCCTTTTCTCTATCAGCCTCTCAGACTGTGTTCTAGCCCTTCGCCGCTGGGGAAGCACTTTGCGCTTAATCTATCACTACATTCGAAACTCTGTTCATTAGAGAGAAAGAGAGAGATGAGCCGTAGGTGCTTCGATATCGCAGAGTGGTGCATTGCTCGTTCGTTGGCCTTTCGCTGCCGGTGGTCCCAATCAGTACGTTTTCGCTCCATTTTTACCTCTTCCTAAAAAACCGGTATATAGGAGTCTTGCATTGGAGTTTTGGGCAGGGTGACGCCACCTTGTGGCGGCCAAGAAAAACCTGACTGTGTAGTACAACGGCGTGTCTGCCTATGCTGCAGCGCGCATCTCGCAGGCTTTCTACGTCGACTCGTTCTTTCTGCCCCTTGGTGAGCGTGAAAAGGCTTGGCATGTATCATGGACATCATCACTGAGAACCGGCAGTAGCCTAACATAAAAAAAAAAAAAAATCTCTACGCCTGCCTTCTGGCGATATGTTCAAAGCATGCGTCATTGATCTTGCCGTGTGCCCTTCCGCCTCGAAACATAGCCACCGCCGCTCTATCGCCGCTTGCGTCGTAGGGTGCCACGGACAAGTTAATTCGACTCTACTGCTCTCTTTCATAGTCGCACGAAACGGGGCTACGGTATTATTGGTACGGCCCGGGCGATCAGGCGCATGCATTCTCTGGTTCAAGAGAAACGCCTTTCGCCCTACGCTGGCCGCTCCGCCGCGTCAAGTTGAAATTATATGTAGAGTACAGCCAGCTATGTGCGCGTTTATTTGTGATCGCTAAACCGTCTGTTATGCTGCCGTTTTCGGCAGCTGCAAAGGTATAAAAACTGCACTTATACGTCAAGTAACGAAAGATGAGGACGCCGAACTAGAGCTCACTTAAAACGCTGCTATCTCAATGAAAACAGTCATTCACTTTCAAGAGGAAACTTTAAGCAATAGGCGGCATTTAGCGCAGATTTATAGTTACTGAGCAGCTGACAATAGCAGTTCAATCATTATGCACCGTGCGTTCCTGAGCTGGCTGTGCACTTCTAATGTGCGATGTCCCCGTTGAGCCAACAGGCAAAAGCTCTGGCTCGAGAGCTGCACGCACATAAGTCATAGCCGATTGGCAGTTGAGCAGTGGAACGAGGTCAGCGAGCCTTCACTGATATCTGTATCTAGCTACGAATACCGAAACTCCTGCCGCGGCATAATTCGAACGTTCCTTCCCAGCTTCAGCTTTCTGTGTTACTTTCCAGTATACGTGGACTGTATTTCCAAATATTACGAGCGCTTCGTATCACCTAAACGGGAGTACAAAGCAAAAACCAGCGCAGGCAGTGTAAGTTCAGCGCAGTGCAGGCTGAACTTACAAGTTCAGGGGCAAGCATGTATTGAACGACATCCCCAGCGGCCCATGCACGTCCCGCGCAAGGTGCCTATCGGAAAGGCTGTGCCTCAGAGGGGTTATTTACGCTGCCTATCTCTGTTGCAGTTTCGTGTATTCACGTGCTTAAGCTTACTTGCATGTAGAGCTTTCGAAGATCGAGTTCCACGAATTCGCGCGACACCCGCCTGGTTATATTGACTGGCAGCGCGCCGAGACTCCGATTTCTGCATGTCGTATAATGCCTGACATTGGTTTATGCGTTGCCTTTTTCATATAGCGACAAGTGTGAAAGTATTTCAGCTTCTCAACTTTGTAATTCGGACATAACACAAGTTAAAGCAGCCGATCCATACGGACTGCAAGCATTCGGATGCAGATGCCGAGGATTTTTACTACCCAGCACGCCTAGAGGGCGCTTTTTAGCACCGTTTTTGTGACTTTGTGACGCCCTCTAGGCAGCGCAAGTCTCCCACACGGTCTCTTGTGCGTTTATTTCCCGAGAGCTACGCAGTTCGTGGTTTGTATTAAACATTAATAGGATCTTCTCAACTTTCCAATGACTTTGGCGCAACAAATGTGAGAGACGTCACTTTGAGCCCAGCATGCCCAGTGTACTGATTTTGTCCCTGTCCTTTTTTAATGGGGTAACAATACAGTTGACGTCCCATGAAACCCCCTTTGAAACGAAGTTTCTTGATTGGTCGCGGCAGTTCGCATGTCACAAGTGTCACGTCACCACGAAGAACTGACGCTATCCACACGTGTCAGTTTTAGTAATGGTCTCCTGACCATTCCTAAATGGTTGGAATCTTACCGCAGTATTCATGGATGTCGCGTAACCTGCTGACAAAAGCAGCAGACAAAAGCACACACGCACACACAAAAAAGCGTAGTTGAAAACACACCTGCGCTATCGCATTCCTTCTTGAGAAGCTTTAACTGCCATGATAGTTTACTGTTCTCCTCATTCACCGTATTCTGTTTCGTTCAACCGGGTTTTTGCCACCTATCATTCGTCGTCCTTGGTAGCGCGCCTTGGACTGCCTACGGTTCTTTCTAGAACACTATACCACTCTAAAGCCGCGCAAGCCCTCAATGTCGCTCTCGTCGCTTCCCGGCAAAAGATATTGACCTTGCTTTCGATCTCCGACCATCGCTTGCGAGAGTCGATGCTACTATATGCGTGAACTTCGGCTTCATGCACGTCGTACGAGGAGGAGGAGAAGCCATATTGGCGGAGCTTGCATGTTCCCATGCAGGCAGCTCGTTCTCACGACGGAAGCAATGCAGTGGATGGACTATCGATTATTGACCTGCGTTTTGTTTACGTCAGGCTCTACGACGTTCCTTTTATCTCTCTTCTTTCTCTATATCCCCCGCCGTATACGCTCTAGCGTTATCTTCTCCATCGTTTATCGTCCGCATTCAATTTCCGCGTTCGATGTTCGCCCCGACAGACATCGCTTCTTACTTCGCGCTGGTGATTTCCGCCGCATAGTACGGCAAAGCATTGCGCTTGCGTGATGTGCGTGGTATTCTTGTGTGTTACGCAGTTGGCGGATTTTGTTTTGGTGGGCCAGAACAAATTGGCTAATCGATGTCTTGCGCATATGCTTTATATATCAATTTGTGCGACGACAAGCAATCTGCTGTGGACTCTTTCGTTCATTAATTCTTAGCTTTCATATCTGTGATCGTGTTATCTTTGGGTCTCTAGTGCTGCGTATTTTGATGAGATTTTTGTCGTCAGTACTGCACTGGCCGCAACAAGGGGCTCTTTGTGCACGCGAAAAAGCAATCTCATCGGAAATTGACGAAACTAGTTAACTTTTCTTTAATTGATTGCTTGCTTTGCACTTCGCTTGTTCTGCCTTTAATGCTTTGGCGGTCATTGACATCGGCGGAGTTCAATGACTTCTTGCCACTTCTCTTCATCGTATGATGATTGGGAGGCTTTTGCTGCCTGCATAGAAATATAACTTTGAATCCTCAAGCGTCTCTAATGGACTGTTCGGACGACGCAGTGGAGGAGAATTGGGCGAAAATTAGGTACGCGCTTGTTGACCGCATGATTATGCAAATAAAGCGAGTGAATAATCTCGAAAACGCTCTCTCTATACATTTCCTTTATGCAGAGCTTCTATAGCTGCTAATGCTAGTCCGCACGTATCGCTTCCAAGTTACCGGGATTAATGGAAAAGCTACACGAAAACATGGTTTTATCGAAAAAAATTAGAGCTTTTGGAGGCTGTTGGTGCAATTAACAGTGCTTAAATTTTTTTTTTCTGACACTATATATTTGGTCAGAATCAGGTGATGGAAAAAGGCTCGGAATATAACCAGCCCTTATACATAACATTCATTAATTACGAAAAAGCATTTGACTCAGTTGAAACCTCGGCGGTGATGCAGGCATTGCGAAATCAGGGGGTAGACGAGCCGTACGTGAAAGTGCTGGAAGATATATATAGTGGCTGCACAGCAACCATAGTTCTGCATAAAGAAAGTAACAAAATTCCCATAAAGAAAGGTGTTAGGCAAGGGGACACAATCTCCCCAGTACTATTCACAGTTTGCTTAGAGTACTGGAAGTAGTAGGCGATTATGTCTACTTAGGACAGGTAGTAACCGTAGATCCGGACCATGAAAAGGAAATAACAAGAAGAATAAAATTGGGATGGAGCGCATTTGGCAAGCACTCGCAGATTATGACTAGCAGCTTACCGGTATCGCTCAAGAGGAAAGTATACAACAGTTGCATCTTACCTGTACTCACCTATGGGGCTGAAACGTGGAGGCTAACCAAGAGAGTTCTACTTAAGTTGAGGACAACCCAGAGGGCTATGGAACGAAAAATGGTAGGGGTAACATTAAGAGATAGGAAGCGTGCAGAGCGGGTCAGAGAAATAACTCAGGTTACCGACATTCTAGTGGAAATTAAGAAGAAGAAATGGGCATGGGCAGGACATGTATAGCGAAAAGAGGATAACCGATGGTCGCTTAAGCTAACGAACTGAATTCCAAGAGAAGGAAAGCGTAGCAGGGGGCGGCAGAAAGTTAGGTGGGCGGATGAGGTTAAGAAGTTCGCAGGGGTCAAGTGGATGCAGCTAGCACAGAATCGGGTTAAGTGGAGAAATATGGGAGAGGCCTTCGCCCTGCAGTGGGTATAGTCAGGCTGATGATGATGATGATATATTTGGACGAGATTTTATACCTGCTGTGTGGTCAAGCGTTCTCAATAAGGCTTTAAACTAAATTTGATTGCGTGAGGACGAGGTGAAAGAAGACCGCGGTTACTCAGCGATCGGAATCGGGTGAAAGAAGGGCTCAACGGGAGTGGTGCGGGTTTCATGCTCACTAATCTTGGAGACTCTGCGTACCATATTCAATGTACATTTATTTTAAAGACTTTCTAAATAATGCACTACTTCCGCAACTTGGTGGCTTTTGGATATTCGGTGTAATCTCACGTAGCTATAGTTTTTCACGATCTGCGCAAAAGCAGGTGCGCACACAGCCGCCTTGCAAATTAGTTGCTGTGGTTATAAACCAACTTTTTGCGCTCCAAGCGGTCATGTAGCCCGTAAGTTTCTCGTGCTTTGCCGTGTGCTCATTAACGCGATATATTGTCAACGCGAAAAATCACGAGCCTGGCGGTAGCGCCAGGCTCGTGGCAGGTGGCAGGTGGCACGGATTCTGCGATGGTTTGTGTTACTAAACGAGAGGCCACATGCTGCCAGAGTTTGGGAGGAACTACCAATTCGGGTTGCCTATTTGAAGTGGGAAGGCGGAATGAGAACCTTCCGGTGCTCTTGGATGCCAAGTCAAACAGGTTACCCCTTGGTCACTGAGGCGTGTTTATACATTTTGGTTAAAGCGGGTCTTTATATGTTGGCTGGTAACCTACGCTATCTTGTCATACCCTTAAAAGCGGATCTTAAGTGTTCCCCGCAATTTTGTTTTAAATTTAGTTTTAATGCAACACTCGCCTGTCTCGAAATGCACTTCACTGAATGCCTTTTTTAAGACAATATTGGTTATTGCGTGTTTTGGGGGGCACAGGGGCCAGTAGCGGAGAGCGTAGACAAATGTCGTATAAGGATAATGGCTTGATGAATGGCTAAGGTAAATATTGGGACAGGTACGCTCTAGGATAATATTTAGCTTATTACTGACTGTGACAAGGCTGTTAGAGGACAAGTGCGATCGCCGTCGTAAACAACTTATCTCGCCCCCATAATTGAAGATGAATTCTGTGTCTTCCTTACTATGGTCGTTGACTACGTCGCTGCTATGCTAGCTGCTATGCTACAGCGCAAAGTATATCTAGCTTGACGGTTTTGTGTCGAGGCCTAATCACACATGATGTGAACGTCATGTCTGCTAACGATTGCCTGATTTCAAGATTACATGTGGCAGCGCTTGAGGGCCACTTTTGTGCTTTCAGAAAACTTCGAACGCCAGGAGGCTGTTATTTCATATAGCTAAAAAATGTAAATATAAACGTTCTTAATCTCAGTTGAACTTTAATTGGAGCCGTGAATTGTGAAGGCTGATGTAAATTTTACGCCAGAGAACCTTTCATCCATAAGGATGTTTTTATTAGCTTTTATAAAATGCAAAAATGAAGATTTAGATCTGCGTGGAACGCTGAATTGTCAACCCATATGATAATGCGTTCACTAGATGCTGAACTTCATGCATCAATACCCCTTCTGTGAGTGCTTGGACTCATATTTTGAACTAGCGTGATTCTGTACTGACCTTTTCGCGAGTATTCATTTGAAGTCTTTTTTTATGCACCGTATCCACACCAAAATGCGTTTGTAGTTTCTGACAATCACGAAGGTTACTCGATTACTCAAACTTTCTTTGCATCCCGTTGACTTACTAGGTCGAGAACAATCGTGCTGTCTCGCTGCAGTGAAAATACTACCCTCGGAATCTCGTTAGTGACAAAGATGTTCACATTCAAAATAATGCCCGCGGGAAAACGCTTAAGGCAGGGTCTCCTTTTTCTTTTTTTTTTTTTTTTTTCCAAACGACAAGCCCGTTCTTCATCGCATTTTCCTCCGCTAAACTTTCACAGAGCACAGACTCCTTTATATTCTCGGGGAAAAAAAAAATTGCTCCGGAGAAGTACTCAGCCGTGATCAGCGGGGACGGCATATACTTGCGGCGTGCTATGCCGCCTTATTATCTACGCTTGGCGACTCTCGCAAAATTCAGCACAGAAAAGCAGAGTATTAGGAAAGCAAAGTATAGACGCCCGGCACCACACATATTCCCGTCGGTTTCTTCGCGGCCGACTTGAAGAACATCCTACTCCCTGCAACCCCCTTTGTCATGCCTTCCAATTCTCTGCGTTCCCCTTCCCTACCCCGTCCCGTCTCCACGCACCGCAGCGCCGAGTTAACGAGCCAAATCCCGCGCGGCCCCCTTCCCCACTCCCCATGTGAGCGCGCTTCAGCGACCGCTTCACTGGTCCGAGCTTTCTCCCTGAACAAACGAGGTTCAGCCTTTCTGCAGGGCACCAAAGTGCAGCGGCGAAGAGGCCGCTTTGTTTGTGGCCCTTTTCCCTAGCCGTCCCGACCCAGCTTCTTACGAACCCCGCTCACGAGCTCCCCTACGGGGACCTCGTGGACCTCACCGGTGGACCTGTTTACTAAAACGGCGTTCACGCTGGCTTCACGAGAAGGAGCACTAGACAGGAAGAGCCTCTTCCTCGTCCCGCTATAGTAGACGCAGAAAGGTATCATGTTGCAGCAAGCTGTTGTGGCTTCACAACCGAGATCGATACCTTTATTAGTCGCTGGCCAGGTACCTGGTTTGACCTGCATTTTCCTGCTCTCTCCTGCCTGCGCAAAGGAAATAAATGAACGAAACACGTTTATATTTTCATCGTTCTGTCCACTATCCCAGTTTTGGACAAGGTTGCTAAATGTGTGGGAAACTTCGAGCTTTAGTTTTCTAGTTAACCCCTTTAATGGAGTTTGGAAACAGCGTAGTCATAGTCAGGCTACATTTTGACAACAACCGCCACCTTTAGATCTCTCTTTACTTCCTTTCATGTTAGAATTCGCCGACGAGTATGTTCCAAAGGCCTGTCAAAAATACTAATATTTCGACTTCGATCGAAGCCTTCATCGCGTGAGTCCACTTGCGCGCTCAAGAACCCCGAGACTACGCGGGAGAGGGACTATCTTTCCTGATGACGTCATTCCGCTCAACGTTTTTTTTTTATCACTTTACATTCTTTCTTGAAGAAAGGAACTACATTACTGGTCGAACGCGCACCATCTTCGCGATTGCGCGTCAATTCCGATTCTTGTCACGAGAAAAAGAGCTCGAAGTAGGCCGAGCACGGGACCGTAGCGCGTCGCTGATGTCAGGACGCTCCGTCGCTTTTTGTTCACGCTGTAGGCGCCAAGATGCACTGCTCGGAATGTTGCCGCTTCTCTTACGCCCAGCATCCTGACGGAAGCATCATACCCTCCACCTCCCCTGCTTCTTCGCCTTTTGCGATGCCGTAACCCGCGGATCGTTCATTCTCTAATGGCTTAAGAAAACGTCCGGGGAATTTGCTGCACCGCCGAACAAACTAATCGACAGGCCAATGTGAACGAGCGTGTACATTTTCTCTTTCTCCTTCTTCCCTCCTCGTTATTTGTATCAGTGTCTTCACCCGCTCTCATTCCTTACAGTTTTCCGGACTCTCGCCTTTCGTAATGGGGAACCGGGCGTCTGGAAGAGAGAGGCGTCGCTCAGGGAGTCGAGGAGGAGGGTGATTGATCCGAGCGAGTTTTCCGAACCCGAGGGCGATGCGGATCGGCTGCTAAACGCGGAACGACTCGGCGTCCCTCAGGGGCCGTTGGTCTTGGAGAGGAAAAAGAATAGCTGCTCCGTACGCGGCGCCGGCGTATAAGAGGATTCTTCGTCGAAAAAGCCAGCGACTCTGCGTGCGCTAAACCGTGAAGCGCGTGCCTTAAGATGAGGAGGAGGAGAACGGAGCGTGTAACCAGTTGGAGACAATGTTTCTGAAACGTCCCTGCGCGCAGTTTGAGAAAGTGATTATCGCCCGATGGGACCAGCGAACGGCGCTGTTATTTCCCTAAGACCGAGTAGATGATTCTAAGCTTAGACTGTAGCATATGCATGCTCTTATTTTACCTCCTTCAAATAGTTTTATGCTTTGCTGTTGCATCTGCCCTTATTTCCTTCTCTCCCGCTATAGCTGATCCGCTCCCTAGCCCAGCTGGCCCACATCTCGCCCTAACCCAAGCAGCACCAACTATCGGCTGAATATTGAAAACATGTTGGCGATGTCCGACCCTACATCAAGCCAACACATTGCCAATGGCATACCAATACTGCTTGGGTAGGTACGTACAATGTTTCGGAGGCGCAGTAGGTGGGGATACGATATACTAGCCAACATAAAGTAGGCTGTACTGCAGCTGAACGAAACCAAATGTAACCTTATACTCTGTATAATACTAGCCAACATAAAGTAGGCTGTACTGCAGCTGAACGAAACCAAATGTAACCTTATACTCTGTATAACGCAGCAAGACCTATCCCGTGGAAGCGTCGAATATACCTCGGCAGGCCTGCACAGACGCTGATTCGTCAAGCATCAGAAGTGAAAAAAAAAAAAAAAAAGTAGAAAACAGCAGAAGTGCGTTGCGAGAAACGCGCTTCTCTGACACTGGAAGATCGATCATAATGCTGACAAAGGATCTCATCGCAGACAATGGCTATCTTGGGCTACCCTCTGTAGGAAACGTGTATTGCTGCGGAGCCTCGCGTGTATGGCAATTAATCGCATTGCTTTCTTGTGAAAGCTGCAGAGTATCGCATGGCATTCATTAAGCTTCATTAAGAAAAATATAGGAGCGAAAAGAGCCCGATTGCTTGCGTGGACAAGTGATAAGCGTCTCTCTCCCTTCAGTCATACTTTGCGAGTATGCCTGAAAGCCGTTCTGAACGGTCTGGTGAAGTAAGCAAAGGTGTAAAACGAAGCTTTAGTCAAGTGAACGCTTGCGGGAGACCGCGAGATGGTGTCGCACAAGGAAGAAAAAGTTGCGAAGTGAGTGAGGGAAGCGGAGTTCCCTGTATCGACGTTCCAAATAGGCAAGAAAAAAAGTACATAGTAAAGCAGAGGCTCGAGCAGCGGCCATTTGAAACAGGAACGACGTCGGCATGGCGGGCGCAATGCAGGAAAGAAAAGGAGTGGCGGCTCTTTCTGATAAGCCTCCCCCAACCGCCGAAACGCTCTCCGTGCTTCCTCTTGTCGTTCTTTAGGGACTGAAGGGAAAGTGGAAATCTGAAGAAGGGGAAAGAGAGCCCTGCGACCGACGACCACATTTTTTCCCCTTGTTTTTCCCGGTTCAGCCTTCATTTGCTTGTCGTTGTTGGTTTTCCTTCTCCGTCCTTTTATGCCTTTTTGCTTTCCCCATTGGAAAGATTCGAATGCTTCTGCTGCTTTTGGAGTGGTGGCGTTGCAGGCGGTGAGATGGTGGCGCTGGTGGTTAGAGCAAGACATAGGGGCCGGCATTATCTGCTCTTTTTGGTCGAGTACCAAGAGGGCAAGGCGCCGCGAAGGCGGAACGGAGGAGTGTGCGCACTGCTTTCGGGCGCTACGGGTTCGCAGCCCTAAAGAAGTCGGAGAGATGGCGGAATAGGGAAAAGGTCGGAAATGGAGAGGGCGGAAGATTGAGGTAGTACAGAGGGAAGGAAGGGAATCGTTTCCGCAGCAGGCTTCATCAGCGCCACGAAAGTTAGAGGCGCCGGGTGCCCCGTCTCGCAGCGACAGTGGCTATTCATTTCCTTTAGTCCCCCATCCTTTCCTCATTCTCATTTCCCCTTCTTCCCTCTTCACTTTCGCTCCACTTTTTTGGGGCGCTGTTTGTATCCGCGTGTCGAACGCTTCGTCAGCGCTCTTGCGTCCTCCACTTCCTTAGCCCTGTGCCGATCAGCCAGCTGATTTTAGCCTTTTTCCTAGGATTTTCACTGCAATCTTTTTTCCTGCTGATATTGTTCCTTTTTCCTTCGTATTCTTTAATGAAGTAGTTATATTCATTTTGCAAACGCGAGGAAGGTATACACACCCTAAATCTTGTATTCGCCGTAAACTTGCACTGGCTGCAAATAAACTTCAGTTCATGTTCACCACAGGGGAGAGAGAAAATTAAAAAAAGTTCATTGGAGTCTGTTTTGGTAAATTCGCAAGCTTATCTACGGGGAAATGGGAAAGGGTTATACAAGACAGAGAAAACTCAGAAAGAGGGAAGCAGCAGATGATGTACGCTACACTCATGTGCGTCACAGTAACTATATTATGAGTTCCCCAGCCACGTATAGATCACAAAAACTGCATCACAGGTCGCGGAGCAGTTTTCTAGCTCACTGCAATATTTTCCCAAAATCCCAGGAATGTCCTGGAATTGTTGCCGTGGAGTGTGGCCTAGTGGCGAGAACGCATCTGCTCCCATACTCACGCACCTCTGCAATGTGACCATGAAAGCGGAATATTATAAAACGTGGACAGTTGTCCGCGGGATTTGATATAGACGAGAACACCTGGATTACGCAACTGCAGGTGGTGCGCTCACTCACTCACTCACTCACTCACTCACTCACTCACTCACTCACTCACTCACTCACTCACTCACTCACTCACTCACTCACTCACTCACTCACTCACTCACTCACTCACTCACTCACTCACTCACTCACTCACTCACTCACTCACTCACTCACTCACTCACTCACTCACTCACACACACACTCACACACTCACTCACACACACACACACACACACACACACACACACACACACACACACACACACACACACACACACACACACACACACACACACACACACACACACACACACACACACACACACACACACACACACACACACACACACACACACACACACACACACACACACACACACACACACACACACACACACTTGCGCGCGCGCACGCGCAAAGGATTTAAATTTTGGACTGCATGACTCGTGTGGATAACCATAAAGATAACGATAAAGTTCTCAAAGATAACAGATTATTGGCCAGGGGGTGAATACGTTTCAGTTAGCGCACGCGGCAGCTACGCATGGCTACCTTGGATGAAGATCGCACAGTTCACAGTTTACTTAACTATTCCTATCCTCACATTCGGCCCATTCAAGTTGTCCTATGTAAATCCGGCTTTAGCCTGCACACTCCTTTAGCATTTAGAGCTGGTTCCTAATGAGCATTCGACAGGCGAGCGAATTATCGGTCGCTGCGCGCAATGAAGCTTGGAAGGCACGAACTGAGAGGATATGTTACGACTTTCGCTCCATGAACCTAATGCTATTCTGGAAAGAGCGTAGTGGTCCCGTATCGATTTATGATTTGCTATTTAAACGGCATGTGCGGTTTTCGACGACGTTCGTTCGTTGACTGCCGTAATCTCAGTAAGCCAGTACGCGTAACCTTTGCGACAAGCTTGTTCATCTATCCGCTGTTCCTGTAGCGTCTACACCCGGTCGGTGGCTTGCGATTGTGCATGAAAAAAAATAAAGAAAAGATAATGCGGTCTGATCGGAAATTCAAATAGCACTCGACAGGACAGGTCGCCGAGGCAACGTCCTTCATAGGCGCCGAAAGGCTCGGGATGTTAGTCCCCATAGTCCCTGCGTATTAGTGTCTCTCCCTCCATCCTGCGCTGCTTCCCCATCAAGCCTGCGTGCCCGCCCTGCCAATTTGTTGCAGGGATGCCGAAGAACGGGAGCGATTTTATGCCACGTCGGCTGACTGCTGAACGATGGGTCCCTTCCGTACTGGTGCTAGCGATGAAAGGGGGAGGCTGAAAGTTGGGTTATGAAAAGAAGCAGACACTGGGCGGGATAGCGATGAAGAAGTCGGAAATGAAGAAGAGGGGATCTATGAGGGCAGCGGTGCAATGGCTGAGAGGATCGGGCGGCAAAGCACCGCTCACTTCTCGCTCATAGTATTGATCCCGTAATGGGAGACCGAAAGGATTTGGAGACAGGGCGGGCCCAGCACCGGGGCCAAAGTCATTTGTGATCGGCGCGGCGTTTGCCCTGGCTGAAAAGCGCCATCTTGAGGTTTTTAACACTGGGTTACGGGCTTTATGCGGAGAGCGGCTGCATAGGATTGGGCACATGCTCTCGAGAGAGACCACAGCCCGTTGGCCATTTGTTAGAGGCAGGGAATTAGGGAACTATGCTTTGACGAACTGTATGCAGTTGCATTTCTCAGTACCAACAAAACGGCTGTCATTATGAAGAGAAAATGCGGGTGCCAAAATCTTGTTATCAATGTGGTAGTCAGAAGAGTGGAGAGGTGGGCTTGTTAAGATCATGGTGGAAACAGCGCTAACCCAGCACGTTGTGTTGTACTCTTGCTCCGTCCTGTGTCAGCGCTGTTTCCACCATAATACTGTAGTCTTGAACGTGTCTTCAAGATGATAAACCAGTGTAATGAGTCTAGTGTAGCATTGTGCACACAGAAGATATGTATATGCCGTACATCTCCCCCTACCACGGTTGGTAGATGGAGACATTGAAATCTCCTTGCGTCCACACGGAGAGGGGGAGGAGGAGAGGTCAGAAGATGGCAACGTGAACGTCCTAAAAATATGAATGAAATGACCTTGTAATATTAATAATGATTAATAATGACCAAGCAATTACATCATTCAGCAGAAGGGAAATGACTGGAAATGACAGTAAAAATCAAAATTGCTGATAATGACTCAGTCACGACCGCAATAGTATTGCTGGGCAGTTTGCCTGATATGTGCCTCTTTTTTTTTTCCCCGGCGCATTCAGTTACCCAGTTATAGTTTGGAAGTTTGCCTTCGTATACTGGGACACCATAATAAACGTTTTTTTTTAAGGGGCATAGTTGTGTCCTGGGAGCCACTTGCATTTCTATCAGCACGATTTGCAGGAACATCACGCCGTATGTGCGTGTATAAATGCTTAAAAGGGTGCTGCTGTTCCGCGCGGTCAGCACAACCACTCCGATCTTAATCTCTCCTAAATAATTTGCCGTTTTTGACTGCTTGAAATTAGAAACATTTCACAATATGCATTGACACACTCACAAATATATAAAAAATCCAAGACAGAAAGGCTCCTTTATGCGTTTGCTCATGGTTTTTTTTTTATGAAACACGCAGAAGTAAAATCCTTCTCTGTTTGCGTTAACCCCATACATACTCTTTCATGTGGTGATTATCCACACGAAATGGTTTTTCAGGTGTCGAGTGCATACACCATAAACAAGTGCGGTTGCATTCGTCTGACGTAGCGAACAAAACCTGTAGTTAAAATCTGCACTTTTGTTTTCACATACATACATACATACATACATACATACATACATACATACATACATACATACATACATACATACATACATACATACATACATACATACATACATACATACATACATACATACATACATACATACATACATACATACATACGTACGTACGTACGTACGTACGTACGTACATACATACGTACATACATACATACATACATACATACATACATACATACATACATACATACATACATACATACATACATACATACATACATACATACATACATACATACATACATACATACATACATACATACATACACACACACACACATACATACATACATACATACATACATACATACATACATACATACATACATACATACATACATACATACATACATACATACATACATACATACATACATACATACATACATACATACATACATGTGCAAGTGCGCCATAAGATGTCTGTTCTGCAAACGAGCCAGTTAATATGAAGCTGCAACTGAAGGAGAAAAAGCTATTTTGCTCCTGGAATAACCGTGATGGTTAGTCGAGGTGTGAGTCATCTGGGCAGTGTAATAAATACAGTAAAGAAAGCAACGATGGCGCTGACGTGATACACACAAACCCATGCGTAGTGGAGCTTTCCGGAACTACATTTTGAAGACGGAGCGACTTCGTCCGCATCTTGCCGCTGCCCATCGTAGCGCGGTGACCAATGAAGCAAGCAGAACCACGGTCGCACACATAGAGTAGCGCACCGCTTCTTGTCGGAACAGGCGCCGCTCCCACCACGTCCGCTCGAGGAAAGGACGAGACGGGCGCTTGAGTGATGGGGAAAAGGGAAGAAGGGTGGAAGGGTTGGGAAGATTTTTCATCGAGGGCGCTCCCCGACGGGGTGTCGTTTCGATCCCGGGTCTCAGCCAAGAAGGGCGAAGTAGATGCGGAAGACGACCGAATGCTCCGTGGGCGGCGGCTGGTCTCGGATTGAGATGGCTATTGATTCCTCGGCTCCCTAGTCTCCCCCTTTTTTCTCTCTGAAGAACGGGCCGATGACGTTGCAGCGGTGGCCGCTGTACTACTGCCGATGTTGTGTGAAGAAGGTTGTGGTGTGAGCTTCCATGTAGACTGTACTCCCGTGTTCTCTTCCTTACGCGTTCTTCCTCTTTGATTGTATACGTGTATATCGGTGTGTGCGCGCGAGAGAGATGAAATCTCGCGTCCCTTCGGGGTTTACTCTCTGGGGTCGCGCCGCCTGGCGACCTTTGCAGTCCTTTCCGTGGTAGCTCTATCGGATCTCGCCTTAGTTGAATTTTGTTTTTGTTTTTATTGAGCGGGGAGAATAGCATCTAAGAAAATCAGCGGTCCCTGGCGCTTGCGGAGTGGGAGTCTTTCGAATACAGGTGCTGACGCCGCTAGTCGATTTTCTTTCCTTTCGCAAGACCCTCTTCTTTTTCTTTGCGGAAGAAATCGCTTGTTTGCTCTAATCGCTGCAATTGAAAGTTACGATAAGATTGAGTAGCTGTGTGGTCTGGCTGCTAGCTTGAGGCTTTGGAAGGCCGGACTGAGACGCCGCTTAGAGTGATGCCGGCCTTTGCGGCAGCTCTTCCCGCCCGAATTTCCCACAGCGCTGTGCTCTTATTGCAGATGTATGTGATTTGTCTTAATGCATTGCCTTCATCTCCATCAGCTGTATTGTTCTCTGCCGTTAACTGGTAATAAAGTAGCCACGGCCAGACTGTCCCCGCAAGCTTACTGCACTATAATTCTGATGTCATCTGCGAAGCTTGCTTTTCCTTGGATTTCACTCATATTGTGATGGATCGTAATCAACTTTGTTAACGTTTACGTGATACATAGGGAATGCTTTGCTCCGTTTCTATTGGTTACTACTGACCCGGTGACCGCGGTCACGTCACATGCACGCGCTGGCTTTCTCTCTCACAAGTCTGTTTACCCTCGCAAGTGTGACTTGGCCTCCGGTGACCTGCAATAGTGCAGTCGGATCAGCACTCATCTCCAGCTGTCAAGTTCAGAGCACCGTAAATCCTATCGCACAGCTTACATGCTTGAGCATAATGATTGCACAACTGTTCATTCTGTCGCAGTGACTGCTCTATGTTCGAGTACCGTTCGAGCCGAACTTTAGTAGCTTTTACCTTGCTTCTAGGTTCACCCATTTTCGAGGACCAGTTAAAAGTCTAGCCACACCTTTCACTAAAGACGGTCCCGGCGTTTAGAGGCCGGATTGCTGTTCTTCGGAGGCAGCTGCAACGTTCAACAGCATCCACTTTTAAGTGGGGCTCTGAATTGTGTCGGTCATGCGCGTGGAATAAACCGCAGGTAAATGCCGCCGGCCTTGTGCTCCCAGCGATCTATTGATGGTTTCACTCGCACCGGACTTATTTTAACGTCAAGCCTCTGGAATCATCTTCATCCATGAAGTTTTTATCCGAACCTGGCCGAATACTTCCCGTGATATTTGCCTTGAACGAGTGCTGGTTCACATGTCTAGTAACGAAAAAAGCAATGGCAACTTTTGTGAAAACCGACGTGGCGCCGCTCCGGTAGAGCACAGCCTGCGCACATCCTCGCAATAGAAGATTGTATAAGAGCGCGGATATATGAGGTCGCAGAGGGTCAGGGGCCCGGGCCCGCGTGTGCTGCTGCCGACTGTATATATATAAGATCAGCTCTCCAGATTGCGGCGCATGGCCCCTCTGTTTTCGCATTGCCCTATGGCCGTGTGTATCGCGCAGCGTCGTTCGGTATCTCCACTTCCAATCATGCCGTCGTGGCTCCACGACTCTCACCGATGCCGCCAAAGGGACTCCGCGCTTTGTAGCTCGGATTCGGAAGAAGGGGGGAGGTGCTATTGGGTGTCTTGGATGAGCGCACAGATAGAAAGAAGAGTGAAAAATAAAAGAAAGAAGAAGATCACAGTAATAACCCGATGCGCCGTACGCGGCACCCGCGGGAACCGCAAGCCCTGGAATCCTCGTCGCCGGTCGCAACTTTGGCCTCCGCCGCGAACCGGAGAGGCTGTCAAGCCCTGGGGTCTGTTTCTTTCCGAGATTGGGTGGTGAGTTCGACTGACTTCGCTGCCATCTCTCCTCCTCGGTTTTCGCTCTGTCGCTGTAGCATCCTCGGATGAGCAATAAACATATGGAGCGCAGCTATACAGAACTTGCGACTTTGCTGCTTGGCTCGATTGCTTCTGCGATATTTTTCACCGGGCGCCCATGGAGCAACTTGCAAGTCCAAGAAATACTAGTGCGAAAACATTTTTACTGTTCCAGTCAACGACTATCTCTCAGGTACGTATAGTAAACATACTTTGAGCTATTGAAAGTGGCAAGGTTTATAAATGTTGTTTTCTTATTGTCTTTTCAAGATCAATGGAGAAGTAAAAGAATTGGGCGCTATTTTAGATTCCGCCGCCTTAAATGGCATTGTAGATAAAAGAAGAGAGATGCAATGTGTGTGCAATGTATGATGTTATAACAAACAGTAGCTTGAATTTTGCTTTTTGCAAATTTGTCGCATTTCTCCGAAAGTCAAGTATCGCTTTTTTAGCACTAATATTCGGAGGAACCATACGAATTTTAAGGGCGAATGCTCTTCTCACGTCTGGCGATTTCTGTCGGTTTTTCTGAGGCTCCAAATTTATCTGTCCAAAGATGTGTTCAAAGCTAAGGTGGCACACGGTGGTGTGCCACCTTAGCAACCCACGATGGCGTCCACCCTAAGGTCAGAGGTTTTAACCGCGCTAAACGGTCCGTTGGGTTAATGTATACAAAACTGCTAGTCGAGTTGGGCTTTAAAATGTGTGACGTAGTCGTACCGACCACCTTTGGTCATTGCAACCGTAACGACGGTGTAACTTCCAGCGCCGTAGAGATAAATTGTTAGATAGGAGGGCAGAAAGTTGGGCAAGTTGGTTGGCATTCATGGCTGAAAAAGGCGCGAACTGGAATCAAGGAGGCAGAAGAGAAGCAAGGGCCGAATTAATTAAAAAAACATACGCTCCTCAAGATACGACCATGTATGCAGACGCGTCCTCGAGAGGAGGACACAACAAAATTGCAGTGGCCATGGTTGTCGATTTGTCCCTATGCGAAGTGACCAGCGCCTCTATGTGACACTGCACAGTAGCAGAGGCCGAGGAAGTAGCCGTAGCTCTAGCGGTGACAGAGGGCTATAGAACCGGGATGGGGCTAACGATACTCACGGACTCTCAAACAGCCTGTCGAAATTACATGAATGGTAGGCTAGGTGGTCACGCTCTCAGTATACTACTCGACGCGAGCGACAGAATTAAAAACCACGAGGAAAACAAGACCAGAAACAAAATTATGTGGGTACCGGGGCACATGGGGGTGGCAGGGAACCAAGAGGCTGACAGGATAGCTCGAGCATACACTACTTTCCGAGCATCCGACGGGTTCGCGGAACTTTTGCCAGCACCCAAGGCATACTCGGCCATACTAGAAAACTATAGAGGCAAAATAATGCGATATCCCCCACCGCACAGTTCTCTCAACAGAGAGGAAGCTGTCATTTGGAGACAGTTACAGACGGGTTGATACCCGAACCTACACATACTAAACAAAATGCACCCTACCATATACGTGGACAGATGTCCGTGGTGCGATGAAAAACCCACACTATATCACATCACATGAGCCTGTCAAAATATAGACGTAGTCCCCAAGATTCGAAACCCGAATGCGGAGCAATGGGAGACGCTGCTGTCCAGCGACCGCTGCGAGGAACAGCAAGGTCTGGTACAGCGACCTCAACGAGCGGCAGTATCCAGCGGAGCCCTGGAGTGAGGGCAACCGACCATTGTGTAAAGTGGACGATCGGTCGACGGAGAATACTCTTGTGGATGCAACAAGCAGACATCTCTGCAGACGTCCCAAAAGCCGCCAAAATAATATAGGGCTAAATAAAGTTTTTCCTTCCTTCCTTCTTTATTTAGAGGGAAGGAAAGGCGCATGTATCTGCCACACTTCTCGGTGGACACCTGAACAGTGCTAAGGGAAGGGTGGTAGGTGGGAGTCAAAGAAGAAAGAGCGAAAGAAGTGTCGTAGAGGATTGCTTCGGCATAATTTCGACCACCTGGGATTTTTAAGGTGCACGAACATCGCGCAGCACATGGATGCTTTTGTGTTTCTTCGCCATCGAAACGCGTCTGCCGCTTCGTGATCCATCATCATCATCATCATCATCATCATCATCATCATCATCATCCTGATTATACCCACTGCAGGGCGAAGGCCTCTCCCATATTTCTCCACTTAACCCGGTTCTGTGCTAGCTGCATCCACTTGACCCCTGCGAACTTCTTAATTTCATCCGCCCACCTAACTTTCTGCCGCCCCCTGCTGCGCTTTCCTTCCCTTGGAATCCAGTTCGTTACCCTAAGCGACCATCGGTTATCCGCTCTTCGCACTACATGTCCTGCCCATGTCCATTTCTTCTTCTTAATTTCCACTAGAATGTCGGTAACTTGAGTTATTTCTCTGACCCACTCTGCACGCTTACTATCTCTTAATGTTACCCCTACCATTTTTCGTTCCATAGCCGTCTGCTTAACTGCTGCTTTTTTGAAATGACTCCCGACAGTAGGTGTTTGGAATAAAGCGAACAAATTTGAGCGCACCCAGACAGCTAAATAGCGCCCTTTAACTAGCCGGCAACTAATGAGACAATAAACCGACAAGTAAAGCTTAGGACAATAGTTAGGCCCGTATACTTAACGCAAACAAAGGCTATAGACGATAGGACGGGTAAATTCGGGCCAGTGCCCGTCGTCGATTTCTTTTCTTATATAGTTTTGGAAGTTTATTCCGAAAACGTGAACCTCGAGTTTTAAACACCCCTTTCTGCTTTTTGCCTCGCTTTTTATCCTTTTCGCAGAATGCGGGTGATTATTCCGGTCAGGCCGAATTGCTGGCTCGCTCCTGTTCGCCAACTCTTCTTGCGCGCGGAAACAAAACAGAAAAATAAGCATGCAACGCAGCGACAGCTATGCGCTGACAGGAGTGGAACCGCGGGAGGCCGACATGCGTGCGTGCGTGAAGCAGGAAAGGCGATAGGGGCGCTTGCGTCCCCTGTCGGCAAAGAGAGCGTGCGTTATCGGGTGAGTCCACACACCGGGGTTCCCCTTCTGTGCGGCTGCCTGCGCCTCGCGTTCATTTGTCTTTGCAGTCGTCGTGGTCGCTGTCGTGGCATTGCTGGCCGCTGTTCTAGCTGCGGGACTCGCGGGCTGGTTTCGATTCCGGGGTCGAAACTGGGCGGCAGGAACGTCGGCTTTTCCGTCTAAATCCTGCTACCGTCCTCTTTTTCATTCCCTCTGTCTTTAGTTTTATTCTCTTCTTTGTTTATTTGCCGACAGCGGCGTGCAAACTGTGGCGAGCCCGCATTGATTAGCTGGAGGCATTGGTGAACTGCAAGTTGAGCGTCGATCCCTGGAAAGCCGGCAACTTGCTTCCTCCCAGGCAGCATAAACCGTCGGTCTGGTATTAGAGTGTGCTGGCAGTGGACTGGTGCTATGTAGAACCGGACATTGCCAACACACACAATATTGAGCCCATGGTTTCTGCCTTCTGGGAGTTGTCGCCGGGTGGTAAAGACAAGTGTAAAATGGAGAGGAGGGCTGTGTGTCTAAATGGGAGAGGAGGAAGTGGAAAAGAAGGAAGGAAAGAGGGAAAGACTGTACGACGTGACGCCCAGGTGCCCAACCAATTGGTCCAGTATTGGGGTGTGTTGAGAATACATGGCTGGTCCTATGTAGGGCCCGACATGCAAACACAGAAAGTTTTGGGCCCATGGTTTTTGTTGCCTCTGAAGTTACCAATGGCTTGGGCGTCCGCACCTCGGCAGCAGCAGTATGTTCACTCGGAATCCATCCCTTCTTAAAGATGCCGCACAAACTTGGAATAGGCTTCGCAAACCTCGCCGCTCCCTTTCGTGGGTCAAACACAGGTTCGAACACCTGAGTTTGCGAAGGTATTGTTCACACGGGGGTCCGCACTCATGTATAAAGAAATATGCATTTCAGTTGTGCGCTACTATATATAAGCTATGTTACGAAAGAGGTTATGGTCCGGATTCATCTCCGGCTGTTTGATTGAAATCCGAGACGAAGAAGGGAGATTAGGCCCGAAACAAATGTTTGCCGGCACAGCATAGCTAACGCTCGAACATTCGCGTTACGCAGTGGTTGTTGTTCTACTCCTCTAATTTTGTGGCACATGCCCACGCAGTCGCAACCATCCTCTTCAGTGTTTGCCCTCTTTCTTCTTCCTCCACCTTTCCTTCAAATGTTTCTCATGCGTACAGGTCTCTGCAGCGATGTCGTGCTTGAGTTATGCTAAATTGTATCGTTTATTTACATGTCAACTGTAGCAGTGTCCTACTTTGGCGACAGTGTTTCATCTCGAAAGCGTTAATGGCCCATTCACCGAAACTCTGACGTCAGAGTTGTGAGAGAACAATCACGGGCATGGCGCGCTGGCAGGCGGTAGCTGGCAGCTGAAATGACAGCGCACTGACTGGACGTAGGATTAGCTTACGTTACGTTTGGCACAGGAGATGCCAACTGGCGCGTCTCCTTTCGTATGGGAGGGTGACATAAGAATCAGGCTGCCTGAACATTTGCATTCACGTCACCCTTCTAGTTAAAGCGGGACCTTATATATGCAGTGGTAGCCTACGCTGTCCCTTCATACCCTTATAGGCGGAGCTTAGGTGTCCGCCACAATGCTTTAGTGCGAATGCACTGCTTCACGAGGTCTTATCGGCTCCCCAACTTGGTGCGTCGCCATTAAGATAGAGGAGAGGGGAGATTAGAAGGCAGCCTTGCAGATCCCTTTGGTCTCCAGTAGGACAAAAGTGCAAGATGCCGGGCTAGTTGGTACTGCATAATGAAATAAAACAGCGCAAGGAACGAGACGAAACATGAAGGAAAGGAAACAAAGACACAGGCGCTGACTAACAACTGAAATTTTATTCCGAAGCAGGACACATATATAAGGTACAAAGAGGGGGGTGTGGCCGTTTTTACTTTCCGTCCCGGCCTCTTACACCGTGGTTTTTATCGCTTTTAGTCTTTTCGGCCTTTCACCTTTTTATCGTTTTTACTCTTGGACATGACTACACTGTTTCGGCGATTGTGCAGGATCGCATTTGGCCACACCCCCCTCTTTGTACCTTATATATGTGTCCGGCTTCGGAATAAAATTTCAGTTGTTAGTCAGCGTCTGTGTCTTTGTTTCCTTTCCTTCGTGTTTCGTCCCGTTCCTTGCGCTGGTTTATTTCATTATCCAGTCGGGCAAGTTTCCTCTTGTCCACACATACACGTTCTTACGGTGTGGTTAAAGCCGAGCATTGTATCTATGTCGTTCGTGACCACTTGGGGAACATACGTTGCTGTCTCTCTCACGAGCGTGGCAGCTCTGACAGGTGATTGCGAGAAGGCTGCAACAACGTGATATACATCCATCAGGATAAGCTATATGCCAAACTAGGGCTTTTTTTCCCATGTTTACCCTCCGCTACCTTTTTTTTTTTTCGCACCAACCTAAAATTTATTTAGAGATTCAGCCCCAGATAACCTACCATAGCGTTGCGAACCAATGCTCCCAGTTACAAAGAAAGAAAGCGTCTGAATTTGGACACACACTCCAGCATCCCGGCACGCTGGTTGGAGCACAACTGCAAATCAGAATGGCAGCTTCTGTTAAATATTTCAACGACACCGCGTCGTGTTTACCGTCGTATAACTCACACTGGTCGCTTATGTTTGCTCTCTATATAGAACACCTGTAGAACAATATAGGACATATAGGGATTTTAGACTATAAAACACTTCAAAAACAATCCAAAACTTCAGCAGTTCCATTGTTCTATTGGCGGGCATGTCCTACACCAATTCTCGTTGAATTCGAAAGAATACAATAGAATGGAAGCATGCAGAGGTGCTGACGACGTACTTTCTCTCTCCAGCTCTGCCACTTTCTCTCTCTCTGTTTCTTCCACGCGACATAAACCCGCAAAAGAAATCTCGTTCTAAATCGCCTTTGAGTCGAGAGCCACGCCCCTTCCATCGCTGCGTTCGGAGAAGAGCTCTCCACCATACAGAGTCGGCGGCGGTAGGCTTTGTTCTCCATCCTTCGACGCGACGTTTGGAGCTGCCGACAAGTTTTCCATGGGTCCTCAGAGAATGCCGCCAGAGGACCTCCTTTCCGCTCTCCTCTTTTCCCTAATAGTCCATTTCTCTGTTCTCTAGTCCACTTCCCTTGGCTCCATCTAGACGACCGCTTTTTATGAAATCTGACTCCTCCTGAATCTGGAGCTGCACCCGAAATAAGCGAGTTTTTGGCGGCGCCCGCTTATGTCTCCATTGCATTGCCGCCACTCACTCTTCACCCGAACTAAAAAATAAAATAAAAACCGTGATAGTTTTGCATGTGTACAGACGTTCAGAGGGACGCGTGTTAAGAGAGGCATCTCTAAGCCCCTACATAGAGTGCCTCACGTCTTCATTCTAGGCCGTCCACTCCTTCTTTGTGTATCATTCTCTTTAGCGGGAGACGATGGAGAAGGGCGATTTTCCGTCGATGCCTCCGAGCTTTCGGCGTTCGTTTAGCGTGGCTTTGTTTTGATCCGGACTTGCGCCTCGGTGCACGCCGTCCCGAGGCCCGCCGCTTTTACTAGAAATACACAGTGCTTCTTTCCGATCCCTTCTTCCCTCCTCACTCTTCTCCCGGTCCCCCTTTTATGTACTCTATCCGTGGGCCCTCGTGTCGTCATCGATGTCTCATCTCTTACGATTTTCGAGCGTAAGTGGTTTCGGCTCGTCGGCTATGCAGTCAGTCCCCTCGCGTGCGCGCGCGCTCTCTGTTGCGCGCAGCTCGCTTCGCTTCGAATCTCTCACGTCGTCCATATATCGCCGTTGTTCGGAGAGAGCCTGTCTTCAGCGTAGGGAAGAAAATGAAAAGAAAAAGAACCTTTGTAGTGCGTCTCCATCGCTGGCGCGCTGCTTGACAAATCCGGCAAATGGCGCTGGAGCATTGATAGAAGCCGTCGAACGCAAAGAGCCTGCTCTCCTCCGGCTCTCTAGCCCTTATTCCTCATTATAGAGAGTTTCCTTTCCCTTGTTTCTTCAAAGTACCGAAATAGGAGATGTGAGTTTGGTGCCGCGTATCGCTGGATCCGCTTAGGCATTAGTGATTAGGAGGAATCAGCTTTATGTTATGGCTGCTGGAGCACTTCCCAGCTGGCTTCCGGACAAGGTGCTGTAATCTCATCATCTCACAACGTCGGAGTGTCCAACGTAGATTTGTTTTTCTGTGTACAGTGCCCTCCAGTGTAAAAGTGAGCGACCAGCTCGCACTTGAAGACAATTTTGTTTGGTGCTGTTTTTTTTCATCATCATCATCATCAGCCTGATTATACCCACTGCAGGGCGAAGGCCTCTCCCATATCTCTCCACTTAACCCGGTTCTGTGCTAGCTGCATCCATTGACCCCTGCGAACTTCTTAATCTCATCCGCCCACCTAACTTTCTGCCGCCCTCTGCTACGCTTTCCTTCCCTTGGAATCCAGTTTGTTACCCTCAGCGACCATCGGTTATCCTCTCTTCGCACTACATGTCCTGCCCATGTCCATTTCTGCTTCTTAATTTCCACTAGAATGTCGCTAACTTGAGTTATTTCTCTGACCCACTCTGCACGCTTTCTATCTCTTAATGTTACCCCTACCATTTTTCGTTCCATAGCCCTCTGGGTTGTCCTCAACTTAAGTAGAACTCTCTTGGTTAGCCTCCACGTTTCAGCCCCATAGGTGAGTACAGGCAAGATGCACCTGTTGTATACTTTCCTCTTGAGCGATACCGGTAAGCTGCTAGTCATAATCTGCGAGTGCTTGCCAAATGCGCTCCATCCCAATCTTATTCTTCTTGTTATTTCCTTTTCATGATCCGGATCTGCGGTTACTACCTGTCCTAAGTAGATATATTCGCCTACTACTTCCAGTATTTCGCTACCTAATGTAAACTCCTGTTCCTTCCCGAGGCTGTTGAACATTACCTTAGTCTTCTGCATATTGATTTTCAAGCCTACCTTTCTACTTTTCCTGTCTAGGTCATCAATCATTATTTGCAGTTCATCTCCCGAGTTGCTTAGCAAGGCAATGTCATCAGCAAATCGCAGATTACTGAGGTATTCTCCATCTACCCTTATCCCTAACTGCTCCCATTCCAAGTCTCTGAATACTTCCTCTAAACAAACTGTGAATAGTACTGGGGAGATTGTGTCTCCTTGCCTAACACCTTTCTTTATGGGAATTTTGTTGCTTTCTTTATGTAGAACTATGGTTGCTGTGCAGCCACTATAAATATCTTCCAGCACTTTCACGTACGGCTCGTCTACCCCCTGATTTCGCAATGCCTGCATCACCGCCGAGGTTTCAACTAAGTCAAATGCTTTTTCGTAATCAATGAATGCTATGTATAAGGGCTGGTTATATTCCGAGCATTTTTCTATCACCTGATTGATGGTATGGATATGATCGATAGTAGAGTAGCGTTTCCGAAACCCTGCTTGATCCTTTGCTTGATTGCAGTCTAAGGTTGTCCTGATTCTATTAGCGATTACCTTAGTAAATACCTTATACGTAACAGACAGTAAGCTGATTGGTCTGCAATTTTTAAGGTCCTTAGAGTCCCCTTTCTTGTGAATGAAGATAATGTTTGCATTCTTCCATGCTTCCGGTACCGTCGATGACACCAGGCACTGCGTATACAGGGTGGCCAGTTTTTCTAGCACGATATCCCCCCCGTCCTTCAGCAAATCTGTAGTTATCTGATCCTCTCCAGCTGATTTCCCCCTTTTCATAGTTTCTAGTGCTTTCTTGACCTCGTCCTTCGTCACTGGTGGAACGTCTGACTGTTTTTCCCTACCGCCAATCTCATTACGGTCCTGACTACTTTGGCTACTGTAGAGATCTGTATAGAACTCCTCGGCTACTTTGACTATCTTGTCCATATTAGTGATGACGTTGCCCGCCTTGTCTCTTATCGCATACATCTGGTTTTTGCCTATGCCCAATTTCTTCTTTACCGCTTTAAGGCTTCCTCCGTTCTTTACAGCATGCTCAATTTCCTCCATGTTATACTTCCTTATATCGGCTACCTTGAGCTTATTGATTAGCTTTGATATCTCGGCCAATTCGATCTTGGTCTGTTGGATTGGAAGCTTTCATACTCTGCCGTTTCTTAATCAAATCTTTCGTCTCCTTAGACAGCTTACCGGTATCCTCTCTAACTATCCTACCGCCTACTTCTACCGCGCACTCAGTAATGATATCTCTGAAATTATTGTTCCTTGCCTCTAGGGTAATGTCGCCATCCTCAGTTAGAGCTGAATACCTATTCTTTAGCGAGATCCTGAACTCTTCTGCCCTCCCCCTCACCGCTAATTCGTTGATGGGTTTCTTTCTTACTAATCTATTGCGTTCCTTCTTCAGATTTAGGTTAATTCGGGACCTCACCATCCTGTGGTCACTACATCGAACTTTCCCGATTACCTCTACATCCTGCACAATGGCGGGGGTTGAACACATTATGAAGTCGATTTCATTTTTAGTCTCTCCGTTAGGACATTGAAGTCGCCCATTAGTACAGTATACTGCGTTTTTACTTTTCGCATTGCCGATTCTACATCTTCATAGAAGCTTTCAACGGCCTGGTCATCATAACTACATGTAGGTGCATAGGCCTGTACAACCTTCAGTTTATACCGCTTATTAAGCCTAATTACGATGCCTGCAACCCTCTCATTAATACTATAGAATTCATCTATATTACCCGCTATATACTTATTGACAAGGAAACCTACTCCTAGTTGTCGCCTCTCTGGTAAACCTCGATAACACAGTACATGCCCATCCTTCAGTACAGTATATGCCTCATTCGGCCTCCTAACCTCACTAAGCCCTATGACATCCGATTTCATGCCCTCTAGTTCCTCTAACAGCACTGCTAAACTAGCTTCACTAGCTAGAGTTCTAGCATTAAACGTTGCCAAGATCAGTTTCCAATGGCGGCCTGTCCAGCGGAGCCAGGCTTTCTTAGCACCCCCTGCTGCGTCACAGGTCTGACCGCCGCCGTGGTCAGTTGTTCCGCAGCCGCTGGTGACTGAGGGCCGGGGTTTTATGGAGCTTATCATAGGAGGTTGTGGCCAATTACTGCACCAGGGTGGCCAACTCCTGTTCTGATGAGGGAGTGCGTTGCCGGAGGTGTTCACCGGCATCAGGTCGCACCCCAAACCTGTATATGCAATTCCATCGACACGCGGATTTTTTTTTTTTTTTTTTTTTCATCCGGTGGAGAATTGCGCGGCACCGGGATTTGAGCTCCGGTCCTCTTGCATGCGAGGCGGATGTTCTACCGCTACGCCACCGCTGCCCCCCCCCCCCCCCCCCCCCCCCCTTTTTTTTTAGAAAGTTGAAAATACCTTTTTGGATATCATACGCCGAGAAGAAAAATAGTTGGAAGACAGGAGAGTGCATGTTTGTCGTACATAATTACGGAGTGGTCATTAATTGAGCGCGCGAGCATTTCTTTCTTCTCAGAAAACCTTGTACGCTTTTACATGAAAGTGTTTCACACCACACCTATGTGAAGCATCCTCATCGCATGCAGGTAGTGTCGGGTTCGACCTCCATTTCTGCTGAGTGCGCGCTCTTGAGAAAGTATACATGATTTCGCGTGGTCTGATGCTTGACTCAATCAAGGCATAAAGCTAGGCTAGTTAGTGTGGCATCAAGATTTAAAAAGACCTTTGCATGTAACTAGTACACAGACATAGAACACAGGACGACCGCTCGTCCTGTCTTCTTCTATGTCTGTGTCCTCGTTGCATGCGCTAGATTTTTTAATTACCGATGCTTGACTTATCACGGATGAAATTCTCGAGAGATGAGTGTTATACTCTTCGCTCAGTGGAGCGAAACAGCTTGTTCCTTAACGCTCTGTGGCCAAAGCTGCCGTATTGCATTATAAAAATGCGTCGCAAAGTCGGCAGCGAAAGTTTAGAGAACGCGTGCGCTCGGAAACAACTCTGTACTGTACCGTTCCCTGGGAGCCTGGTATGGATATAGATAACACCCTGCTGTTTGCTTATGTAAATGGGCCGAAATATGTTTTTCGCATGATGTACACCTTTGCTTTCTGCTTGGCCAGAGACCGTGGGGTCGCCACTCAGGAGAGCCAACTACTCCTGCACAGGTCAATCTCGCGCGCGAGATGTTTATCGTGTGATATTATGACGCACGATTAGCAGCCTTGGGACGGCGATCCGCGAGTTGTTCAACCTTCTTCCTTCTCATATTCGGAACTGGCGATTAGTCCCGTGTTTTCTCGGTAGCAATTCGTAACGACTGGCGCTGGTCCAGCCAATGTTCAGCCGTGGTGTTCGTGTACAGCACGCAGGTACGTCATTCACGGCGCTACTTGGCAGTGACAGGTCGCAAGTATCAGCTGTACCGTTGATATGAGTAGGTATGTACTTCGTTTTTGCAACGAACAGCCATTGACATTGACAGCTCGTCATCCCCAGCAGGGGCAGAGAAGCCTAGCGGCCGAGTGAGACTCACCGCGGGCCGCGGATGAGACTGGTCCTTCTCGGTTCCAGAGACAGCTGTCAGCAGCATCTGGACTCGCGCTGCGTTCGCTTTCTCCGGGTAAAAAGACGGGGCTTAATAAAGCAAGCAAGAACCCATGACAGGGCCTGGTTGCGTGTGTTCAGGTAGCTCCAAACGTGCATATGCCTGCCACTGTGTGTATTACTGTGCTTTGCGTGTACGAGTAGGCTGTTTATTTTGCAAATTTGCTGGAGTGGTGCACTAATTTGTATGCATTTACGGCTTCTGAATACGTGTGTGTGCGTTGCAATCGAAAGTGCCAAACCAAGCAGAGCCGAAAGATAGGGAGCAAAAAAAGAGAAATGTTTGTCACTAATCACTATGAGAAGTACCTATGATACCCCCCCCCCCCCTCCCCTTCCCCCTTTTTTTTCTATATCGGGTTCTTTCGCGCTTTGAGATGAACAATGATCGGAGCTCGAAGGCGGTGGATGCCGCCAAAATAGTGGCGATGGCCCGTACGGCGAAGCGTGTGTTTTCGCGATGAAAAGAAGCCGGGGCATTTGCTGCCCCACCCTCTGTCTCGGTCCACAGGGCTGCGCTGAGGACAAAGAGTTCCCTTTGTCCTCAGTGTACTACTCTGTGTGTCTGTGTGTATCTGTCGACGAGCATGCTTTGTGTACTGCGGCGGATCGGAGCTCCGCTTTGTGAGCTTCGTGCAAGTGGCTGGTCTTTGCGGGTCTTCCAAGTTTTATGACGAGGGCAGCGACATCTGGAGAATAAGAGACGAGTGGCTGAGCTGCCAGATCTAATCGGCGAAGGAGGAAAGTCGAGCGCAAGGACGCTGGGAAAGACAAGGCACATGAAGAGTCCCTGAGTTACGGAGAAGTTTCAGGGTTTTGGAGAGCAGTTACACAGGTTGCGAAAATGGTGGGACACAGTTCACCTAGCGAGAAATTTACCTGCTTGTGCCTGGTTGATGCTGCTTAGCGGGTTTTGTGAAGTATTTTCGTTGGGTTTCACCGTTGTCTATACATGCCACGTAGACGGCGGGAAGGCTGCGTCCTTCAGTGAAAATGCCATGTGCGCTGGAGTCGCAGCACTCGACATGTTGTATCTACGTAAATATTGTTCATGTGGACTAGACTGTTGTTGGTGATTATGTGGCGATTGTGAAAACGAAAGATGGAGGAGGGGCGGAGTCTGATGCATCTGTCACTGGCCCTCATGCTCCCTGTACCGACAGCAAAATTAGATTATTTAGGAGAGGGGGGGGGGGGAGAGGGGGGGCGTCGTTTGAAATTTTGACATGTTGCTTGATATCTTTGTTCATTTTAATACAAAAATGTATTCTAGTCCTTATGTATAAGCCTTTCATAGATGATCATGCGTCGATCGTCGTGTAGGCAGGGTGGTAGTTTATTCATTCTTCAAGGTGTTACATTGAGCTGCTGATTCGAAAGTGGTAAGCTCAAGCCCGGCCGTGGAAGCCGTATTTCTAAAGGGGCGAAATTGAAATACGGCCGGGCTGTGGGATGCCATTTCACCTAAAACAACCCATGGGGCCTAAATTGATCCGTAGCCGTCCATTGCAGCACTCATGACAGCCCAGGGACCGCTTCAGGACCCTAAAGATAGATACTACGACTCAAGAATATTTCATTCAGGTGACCTTGGTGGAAAAGGTAATAGCAGATGATCAAGAATACATTAGCTTCGATAAGCACTCATAAAATATGAGCGCCTATAGCTATGGGTGACGCTGCATTCCGAAAATAGTTGAATCCAGCATTTCGAGTGTTTATCTTCGGATTGTACTGCATACAAAGTCGTTATCTCAAGTTCGTTCGATGGAAGAATCGATGCCAGTGGAACGTTCCTCGCCAATCGCTCGCCAGGCGAGCGGAAGATGGTCCTTGTAGACAGGCATCATGGGAACGCCACGTAGAAAAGCAGTTGTGCCGAGCGGTGAAGTGAGGCGGCCCTCATAGCGCCCTTTAGACACGACGGAAACCCGCGGTCGTTGGTGCATGGCGGGAAAGCCGACCGAACGGTCGAAAGGAACGGATGAACAGGCGTCGTTTGGGTTGGCAGGAACGCTTAAGACGTTGCTGGTGCGATGGTGCGATGGTGCGTTTTGACGAGGAAGGCCTTTGTAGGCACATTTTCAAAAATGAGTAAGCGGATTCTGGCGCTAAAGTGAAAATTGGCACACTTGCCGCTCAAAGTTTATGGGGTGGGCTATTAGCAAAGTATATGGTTTCCTTCAATAAAGGGCTCATTGCTTGAAAGCTTAGGGCACCGTGCGTTTCATGCACCCTGGGTTAGGGCTGCGTTTTTAACTGCGCGTTAGAGCAGTGACGAACTTGTTTCCTTTCCGTTTTGTTTTGATAATATTGCGGTCGGTACTCTTGATGGCGGACGGGGATTCTGAGGGTGCCGGTCTATATTTCAGCCACCTTTGTATGGAAGACAGCGGTCAGCTGTTGTGTAAAACGGGGTTAACAGGGTAACGGGATAACAGGGTTAACAAAAGGATCTTGTTTATTTGTTCCTAGGTTCTGATACGAGCTCACATAATGAACGAGTTCATATTTGCTTGCTTTGCGTGGACTGAATGTAGTTGTACTGAGAAAGAAAGCTTAGGTTTGATCACGACAGCGGTGACGATATCTATATGGACGCGACATGTGCAAACGCGTACAGCATTCTTATTTAGTGGGCTTTTATTTTTTCTGAGTAAAGAAAGGCTACGTCCTAGGATGAACCTAAATTAGGCTTCTTTAACTGCTCTCGACAACTTCCCCGTTCACAGCTGGACAATTAAAGCCGTGCCTGAAAAGTTAACTATTTTCGGGTAATCATTTAAATAGGCAAAACGAGAGAAACACTCTCTGGTAAGTCCCCACAAACGTTTAACAGTATTCGCTCGATATCTATTCCGAATGACGATCGGTATTTATTTTTACTTGCAGCGGTCGGCCGTCATCTGTGTCCGCTTCATCACTATAGTAATCCGCTTTGCTCCAGTGACTCGAGTCGCGGTCCCGAATCGTAGAAAAAGAAAGCAGGCATGCAATACAAAGAGAGGGAGAGTATAACTCTGTAAGCAGTAATGAAGCGGGATGAAATAAAAGCGCTGCTCTGTCCGAGCGGGGACCCAATATCTTCATTGGTGTTGTTCTTGCAGGAAAATTAATACCGAACGCAGCGGGCAGCTTCGCGTTATTATTATTACTTCATCCCGCATACTGTCTCCCGTACGCTTGGGAGTGATTTAAAAACAACAAAAACAAACAAAGATATCCCTTAATGCACGAACAAACGTCAGTCCAGAAATAATTTCTCCGCCCGAGAGGTACTTTCGGTCGCTTGTAGGGAGCTCATAAAATAAAGCGCGTATGATAGCTGCTTGCGCAAATGGCTCAATAGAAGACGAATATAGTCGTACAGAGAAACAAAATTCCCATTGTCTGTCTTTGGGCTTCGTCTAACTGTTCACTAAGCTTAATGAATTTTTATATATTTATATATTTTTTGCCCGCTAGCATCAGAAGCGATAGCCAATGTACTTTACGTTGTTCGTGTGCTATAGTTTTCTTTTGTGTGGATCAGTATGTGTTATGCTACTTTGGCAAAGTGCACTTAATCATTTTCTTACTTGGTGCCCGGATTCCAATTTCGTATTTTCCTTGCCCAGAACGTGCGCTGTCGTCGCTCACCGAACTAAATTCGGAATTGAAACAATGACGTTCCATCTGGCGCTTTTCTTTAATCTCCCGCTCAGCTCTGTCGGTATGTGAGATAGAAGTGTGCTGCTGTCTTTTTTTTAGTTCGTTTTCGTTAAAAGCCAATGGAGAAGGCGGAAGGGGCGGGAGAAGTCTATATAGGGGCTGAAATAGTCATTTTTGTTTTAATCCTGATGCCAAACTCTCGCAAAGAATGTCTAGTTTTGCCGTCTGGTATCTGTTAGTATTTGGTTTTAATACCGATGGCTTTTTCATAGCACGTTTTCCTTTTTTGCCTCGCTTATTTTCGTGGTGCTGCTATCGAAATGGACTGATCCTGTTCAAAATTAGAATAATCACTTTCTGGTGTTGACTTTTTGCTGTGAGGCTTAATTTCCCTCGCGCGGGTTTCTTTTTTTAAGCTCTACTTTTGCGACAGCTTCGGTGCTGATATGGGTTTCGAAACGGTTCTGGCTTGGAAATATGAACAATGGAGTCTTCCTCTGACATTTACATCGGTCAGCCAGCTGTACAGCCGAATATAGCGTTCGATATTTTCAGGACAGCCAAATTCGTGGTCCGGGGAACTCGTTTCGTCCAAACGCATATTCGCGCGCATCGCTCACTTTGATTAGGATGATAGGTGGCTTCGGGAATGAGACTCGTTAGCGGTGCGGGGCTGTCCGGTAAGCTATTCGCATTTAATCGGTCACTGTTAGTCTCCATGCCTGTCTTTGGTGTCTAGATTCCCATGATCATCGTTCGAGACTCTTTGGCAGGATGGTGTCCGTTCATTCATTCATTCATTCATTCATTCATTCATTCATTCATTCATTCATTCATTCATTCATTCATTCATTCATTCATTCATTCATTCATTCATTAATACTGTCAGCCTATGCAGGCTATTACAGGAGTGGAAATAAACAAAATGCACAAAAAAAAAGGGAGTACATTTCTACAGCTATAAACATCCGACACAAAAATGCAAGCAAATACAGTGAACGTAAAGCCGAAAGTCAAACATCGCATGGCATAGACCAGCCGATTGCATAGGAGAACCATATGTATTCGCATAATGCGGCTATTTCCTATCAGCAAGGGGCGAACGGTTTGGTGTCGCTGATATTTATGCCTTAGTTACAGACCGTCGTCATCTTCAGGCTTAATATAGTCGATAGTGACACTTTACCGTCCTGTGCTCTGAGTAGGTCCTAGTGGTCGTTAATTAGGATAACAGCATCTTGAATCGCTTTGAAGAAGTGGTACGGTGGATCACCCGAAGTGAGCTACGGAAGCGGCGAGGCATTGAAACTAAGGCGACTGAAAGGGCGAGGCTTAACAACTCCGGGGTTTTTTTGACATTCGAATATTGTAATAAAAATTTTACTGTAGATTCTCCTCTCCGTCCTGACGCATTCTACAAAATTTAGGCGCCGTACGATAATCCGTTCGCGCGCAACACGACTTTAAAATATGCTGTTTTCATGGCTTAAGTTTAGACTATTTCTGCCGGCAACACTGAGTTTCTGACGTCACAAACAGTATACCGGCGTTACTGTCTACTTCCCGCATGATTATGAAACTGTGAGGTTTATACTTAACTACCTCAGACATTTTATGCAATGCTTCATGATTTTCATACCTTATTTTCACCATTCAACGCACGTACGAGGGTTTCTCTAATACTGAGTGTGACGTCACCATTTCGTCACCTGGGACGTCGTTTCTGGCCATGAAAGCAGTTTCGGTTTTGGTTTGCTGTTTTTTTCTTTTTAAAAATACTTCTAATTGGAATTTCGAAAAAAAAAAGTTTTTTTTTGTGTTCGAGTCAAGACGTGCCGAGGAATGTAATTCAACCAAGAGCACAGAATGATGGAAAAACCACCGGAGTTGACATTTAAGACATGATGTCGTGGCAAGGCTGTCATCGACTAATACACGCAAGCACTCACGCACGTCAGAATTGAAAGTTTGGTCGCGTCCCGCAGTCCTGCCGTGTGCTGTGTGATATAGTGCACTCGTTAATGAGCTGCAAGTGATCGAAGTTATCCGGAACCCTCCACTAGGGCGTACCTCATAGCTTGAGTCGTTTTGTGACGTTAAACCCTGTAAACAAAACCAAACTGAACCAACCTTGTATGTTTATGGTACCTTGATAAAGGAAAAACAGATATCAAAGTAGAAGACTCCCGTACCTAACGTACACTATCTTCGTACAAAATTATCGGCTTCAACTGAGAACATCGCTAGCCATCCTCATTGGAGAGCAGCGGTCCTCTATCTGCAGCGAGCGTCCGAGCTGAAGCTGAGGAGCGCATTGCTGGGACGCGCTAAAAGCGTTGTTGCTAACAGGCGGAGACGACAACGTGTCGCTTAACGAAGCTTGAAGAGGAACACCTTGCCCTTCGGTGCTCCTCTACGGGGCTTTGAGTCCGGCCTTCGATCCCTCCGGCGTCGCTGAGTGAGCGAGGCTCGAAGCTCGGAGGTGTGAACCCGCTTGCTCCTATTAAATCTTTACCCTCTATTTATAGTGCTCGCCGCGTGTGTCAGCGGGTGGCGGCGCATTAGCGATTCGACAGGCTGACATTAATGAAGCCACGACAAATGGCCGCAGCTGATGAAACTTCGCAAGCAGCGTCATCTCTCGAAGGCCGCGCGGTGCTTTATGTTTTGGTACTCGTCCATCTTCGTGTTACCACATGCAGTGTATCTGAGAAAGGGAAGGA